>NW_013570678.1:1451-2849 GCF_000499745.2 Eimeria mitis | reverse complement strand
AAATTCGCAATTCGTGTTGGTTACGCTGCCAGCCGCGGCCCGCCCTTAGCTATTGCCATACTCCACAGAACAAAGGTCACCCCGCGAATCCGTCTAGACGTCCAAAGGTTCTATAACACGATCGATGCGGATCTGTGCGTCGTTTCGACTGGCTCCTCCCATTTATTCCGCTGTACGTTTGGTGCCTCACCAATTCACCAAAGTCATTTGTAGATAAAAACTCTGTGTCGCGAACGCAGAGCACAGCGCCGACGCACTCCACACCTGTAGATGCTGAATTAGGTTAGGCCTGCTTCCTGTGTTCCAGCCATACTAATCTGCGCGCGTATGCCGATATGTTTCCACGCCTGCCATCGCAGATAATGAAAGGTAACAGTACCCGTGAAAGGGCCACGCGTATGATTCCTGTTTCCGTGCTTACCTCCTGCGCAAGGTACCGAGTAATGGTGAAGCCAAAGAAGGCTTTGCCTAAGTGCGTCCGAAGACGCCCGCAGACAAATTACACAGCCCCACAAACCGTACACAAGCATGTCCCCTAGCTTTTCCCTAAACAGTGCGCGTACTGCCATCGGCTGCCGGAGAAATTTCAACCGTAGTAAGTAAATAAAACCCAATTTTAGTACCAACTGCAAGCTGACGGAGTTGGGTGCAGGGTGCGCTCTTGGTAAATCGCTCCTCCTTGGAAGGCCAGGGATAATCGAAAACTGGAAACACGGGAAGCATCACATTCACACAGACGGAGCCTGCTTCCAGTTTGCATCTACCTGCTATGCTGAAGTGCTATGAGCCATTTCCTGTGCGAGGCCGAGCTGGAACCATGGTCAGCGACCGATCCATATACTGCACTTACTCCAAACATAAAACAGCTTGACGAATCTCGCCAAGTCACAAACAGGGCGCTACCTATTTCGCCTATTTTTGTGTGGCATGTCAACTGCACAGCGAGCCAGGGACGGGCTCTTCTATGCAGGCGCCATAAGTATTTGCACATGTTGTGTTGGCCTCGGCGCCGCCAGCAGCCAGTAGCCTTCGCGGAACAACAGTCGCAACAGATTTGGTGGTCTATACTACTAGATGTTCGATACAAACCACCGTGTAGTTGCAGCAGCCTCCCATTACGTATTCTGCTGCGCATACGGTTCCGCCAACCCACCGGTGTCGTCTGTAACTGAAGACTTTGTCTAGCAAACGCATATAGAAGCGCTCAAACACTCCGCCCCAGTAAATCCCAAAGTGGAACATAACGAAGGCAAAATGAACTACCGTTTCTCAAATACAGTGCGCCTTTCTTGTCAATATTCGCATGTGTATCGTTGCATACGTACTGGAACGTAAAAGCAACCAATATGAGGCATACATCGTTAACAAAACATCGCTCAATCATAACGCCGGAAGTCT
>NW_013570678.1:0-1387 GCF_000499745.2 Eimeria mitis | reverse complement strand
GCGGTGCTCACGCATCCAGGTCCGCCCATCTCCGTCCACTGCTCCCAATGCGCCTCTCAGCAGACAGAACGGATTCCAGCAGGCGCGGAACGGACCAAACCCAAGCCTAATACCTACTGCAGCATGCTGCAGCTTGCTGGATGGTCCGTCCGGGTCAAATCGCTGCTTTTCAGACGACCAACGCTTATCAGCATTCTTCAGGACGATGCAGATATCCCAGGCATATGAACCGCGCTGCGTTATATGGGGCCTGAGTCCGATGACTATGGAAGAATTTGTCGAGACCCCGTGACGATATGTCTCGCTCAAATGCACACCACTAACATATCCATGAGTTCCACCTACTCTGGGCGGGACAAACCTTAAATCATCTCGCCAAATCAGAAGTGCCTGCCAGGAATACGGAGCCCGTTTTCCTTTGTGTCAATCAAAAGGCACGAAACGAACTACCGGTTTCGCCGTTCCTCCGTGCAAGCGCCATGAGGAAATTCGCAATTCGTGTTGGTTACGCTGCCAGCCGCGGCCCGCCCTTAGCTATTGCCACATTCCATAGAACAAAGGTAACCCCGAGAATCCGTCTAGCCGTCCAAAGGTTCTACAACGCGATCGACGCGGATTTGCGCGTCGTTTCGGTTGCATCCTCCCATTTATTCCGCTGTACGTTTGGTGCCTCACCAATTCACCAAAGTCATTTGTAGATAAAAACTCTGTGTCGCGAACGCAGAGCGCAGCGCCGACGCACTCCAAACCTGTAGATGCTGAATTAGATTAGGCCTGCCTCCTAAGTTCCAGCTACACGAATTTGCGCGCGTATGCCGATATGTTTCCACGCCTGCCATCGCAGATAATGGGACGTAACAGTGCGTATGAAAAGGCCAAGCGCACGAATCCAATTCACGCACATATCCACTGCATGCACCACTCCTAGGAAACATGCATTTAGGGTTGTTCACCCTACCGAGACCGGCGTCTGACACTTGCGCTGTACCATGTCTCTGTACCCTAATAGAATTCTCACACTCTGAAAAAGCACCCACATCGTTGCACCGGAACTACCACACTCTACTGCGCCCTTTTCGCACAGCAGTTTAGACGCCGTCCAGTATGTGCCCCTAGGCTTTTCAGCACCAAGCCAAAAACGGCATTCCCAGAAACAGCAAAACGCGCAAACTAACAGTTGCATAGTGCCAAAACTGCTCAGAAGGGAGCTTCGAATGTTTCCGACAGTCTGATAAATCAACGCACCGGCTAGCCCGTCCGCGTACCCAAGGCTAGCTAATTCTTTTCCTTCCACAGACCATGAGATTATCACACTGTGCATAACCTGCGAAGCAGATGTGCACACAACTGCCACAGCGCCGCACCTGCTAAACCAAGCTCAACTCCA
>NW_013570677.1:8581-8686 GCF_000499745.2 Eimeria mitis | reverse complement strand
CAGCAGCAGCAGCACAACCACCGCTTCTAGCTGCAGCAGCATCCCCCTACTAACATCCATCAATCCCTTTACTTTCTTTCTTTCTTTTTTTCTTTCTTTATATTG
>NW_013570677.1:8413-8568 GCF_000499745.2 Eimeria mitis | reverse complement strand
TTTTTTTTTTTTTTTTTTTTTTTTTTTTTTTTTTTTTTTTTTTTTTTTTTTTTTTTTTTTTTTTAGTTGGGGGATTGTTTTGGTTTGGTGTTTTCTTTTTGTCGGCGGTTTCCTTTGCATCCTTCTTTTGCTGAACTCAGAGCTTTGCTGCTCTA
>NW_013570677.1:8147-8376 GCF_000499745.2 Eimeria mitis | reverse complement strand
GGTGCTGCTGCTGCTGCTGCTGCTGATGGTGGTGGTGGTGGTGGTGCTGCTGCTGCTGCTGCTGCTGATGGTGCTGCTGGTGATGGTGCTGCTGATGCTGCTGCTGATGGTGCTGCTGCTGCTGCTGATGGTGCTGCTGGTGATGGTGCTGCTGATGGTGCTGCTGCTGCTGCTGCTGCTGTTGCTGTTTTATTGCTGCTGCTGTGTTGCTTTCTGCTGCTGTTGTCTT
>NW_013570677.1:7651-8047 GCF_000499745.2 Eimeria mitis | reverse complement strand
TGCTGCAGCAGCAGCAAGACCGCAGGATGGAGGAGAAGCAGCAGCAGCAGCAGCAGCAGCAGCAGCAGCAGCAGCAGCAGCAAGGACCCTTGCAGGCATACCTAGAACAAGAAGAAGAAGCAGAAATAAGCAGAGCGCAGCATTTGCTTGTAAACCCTAAACCCTCATAAACCCTAAACCCTAAACCCTAATCCATAAACCCTAAACCCTCAACGCTGCCGGATGCGACTTCAGTTGGAATAGAGGCACACATTAGGGTTTATAGTTTAGGGTTTAGGGTTTAGGGTTTAGGGTTTAGAGTTTAGGGTTTAGGGTTTAGGGTTTAGGGTTTAGGGTTTGTGTTTTGTTTTGCAGTTTTTGTCTGTGCGGGATGTTATCGCCTTAAACCAGTAAGCG
>NW_013570677.1:5304-7633 GCF_000499745.2 Eimeria mitis | reverse complement strand
TAAATAAATAAATAAATAAATATATATATATATATATATATATATATATATCTATATATATATATGTATATATACATATATATATACCTATCTAGCTAGCCATATAGGTAGCTAGCTGTCTACGTAGCTAGCTAGCCATATAGGTAGGTAGCTAGCTAGTTAGCTAGCTACGTATATGGCTAGCTAGCTAGCTGCGTATCTACCTACCTATCTATCTAGCTAGCTAGCTACCTCCCTACCTATCCACATATCAGCCCAGCTAGCTAGCTAGCTAGCGCCCCAGCTAGCTAACACCCGAGCTAGCTATCTAGCTAGCTCCCCAGCTAGCTAGCTAGCTAGCTACCTCCCCAGCTAGCTAGCTGGCTCCCCAGCTAGCTAGCCAGCTAGCTAGCTCCCCAGCTAGCTAGCGCCCCAGCTAGCTAGCTCCCCAGCTAGCTAGCTCCCCAGCTAGCTAGCTAGCTAGCTAGCTAGCTGTATCTGTGTGTGTGGTGTATGTGCAGCGGTTCCATCGCCTCTGTTGAATTTTGCGATTCATTTTTTCGTTTTTTTTCGCAGCAGCAAAAAGCTGCTCTTCTCCTGCAACTCACTGTAAGAAAAAAAGAATAGCTAGCTAGCTAGCTAGCTAGCTAGCTAGCTAGCTAGCTAGCTAGCTAGCTAGCTAGCTAGCTGGAGATATGGATATATAGATAGCTAAATAGCTAGCTAGCTAGCTAGCTAGCTATAGATATATATAGATAGATAGCTAGCTAGCTAGCTAGGTAGAGATATAGATATATAGATAGCTAAATAGCTAGCTAGCTAGCTAGCTAGCTAGAGATATAGATAGATAGATAGATAGCTAAATAGCTAGCTAGCTAGCTATGTACAGCTAGCACGCTAGCTAACGAGCTGTATATACGTTAGCCAGCTAGCTAGCTAGCTAGCTAGCTAGCTAGCTGTTGTTTAGGCTTGAGGGTAGCTACAGAAACAGCCACCCCACCGAAAGAGACAAAAACCCTCAACACCCTTTCGTTTTTATTTTATTTATTTATTTGTTTCTTTTTTTATTTCTTCACTAATTTATTTATTTGTTTATTTATTTATTTATTTATTTATTTATTTATTTATTTATTTATTTATCTATTTATATTTTTGTGTGTGTGCAGGTGGAGCGCCCGAGCGTAGCTAGCCACTGGCTGTCTTTGTTATTTTTTTTGTTTTCTTCTTTTTCTTTTTCTTTTCCTTTTTTTTTATTTTCTTTTTCTGCTGCTTCTTATGCACGCAGATTCCAACGTGCTTTTGTTCTCCCCCACAGTCAGCGCAACACATACACAGCTAGCTAGCTAGCTAGCTAGCTAGCTAGCTAGCTAACATATATACACAGCTAGCTAGCTAGCTATATATTTATGGATAGCTAGCTAGAGATATAGATAGAAATATAGTTGAAGAGATAGATAGATACAGAGATATATAGATTCATAGAAAGCTAGCTGAATGCGTTGATGGGTGGCTAGCTAGCTAGCTAGCTAGCTAGCTAGCTAGCTAGCTAGCTAGCTAGGTGGATCCCTCCCTGGATAGCTAGCTAGCTTCCTATCCCTTGGCTNGCTAGCTAGCTAGCTAAATAACTATACAAGCTGCAGCCACAACCCCCTTCCTTCTCAACTACCTAGCTAGCTAGCTAGCTAGCTAGCTAGCTATTTGTATGTGTTTGTATGTTGTTTTGTGTTTTGTGTGTATTTGTTTATTTAGGTGTTTGTTTGTCTTCTGTTCCCTTTAGCTGTTTGCTGCCGCTGTGGCTAGTTGCTGTTTTTTTTTCTCCTTCTGCTGCTGCTGGAGACACAGCAGCAGCAGCAGCAGCAGCAGCAGCAGCAGCATGGAGATGCCCGTGCAGCAGCCGCCCCCCTGAAGCGTCAGCAGCAGCACAGTCTGCTGCTGCAGATCCCGCAGCAGCAGCAACAGCAGCAGCAGCAGCAGAAGCAGCAGCAGCAGCAGCAGCAGCAGCAGAAGCAGCAGCAGCAAACGGAGTTCGCCCTTGGGTGCCTCCTCCTCCCCCGCTTCCATTTGTTTATAAAAAAAAGCGAAAAAAAAAGCAGCAGCAGCAGCAGCAGCAGCAGCAGCAACAGCAGCAGCAGCAGCAGGCTGAGGGACACAAGCTGCTGCTGCTATGCAGGAGAATAGTTTTTGTTGCTGCTGTTTATTTTTGGTTTTTTTTTAGAATGAATTTGTTTGCTGCTGTTGATGGATGGGAGATAGCTAATCTACTTACTCTTTCTTTTTTGTAGCTGCTGCTGCTGCTGCTGCTTTGTTTTGTGTACAGACAGCAAAAGAAAAACAAAAAGTAATTATAAAC
>NW_013570677.1:3443-5240 GCF_000499745.2 Eimeria mitis | reverse complement strand
AGCTGCTGCTGCTGCTGCTGCTTTGTTTTGTGTACAGACAGCAAAAGAAAAACAAAAAGTAATTATAAACAGCAACAACTGAGGTGTATATACGGTGTATATACACCGCATATAAACAACAAAAAACAAATACATAAATAAATTAAAAAAAAACTATATATATATATATATATATACATATAACAAAGAGGAAGAAGAAAGACTATAGCACTCACCATGTGCCTGCTGCTGCTGCTTCTGCTGCTGCTGCTGCTGCTGTTGCTGCTGCTGCTGCTGCTTCTGCTGCTGCTGCTTCTGCTGCTGCTGCTGCTGCTGCTGATGTATTGGTTTGTCTCCTTCCTTTTTTTGTTTTATTTTATCTCTGTTGTTTTTTATTTTTGTTTTTTTTGTTGTTTACCTTCTCTACATTTGTTTCTATACAAATGAATCTAAACCCTAAACCCTAAACCCTAAACCCTAAGTAAACACTAAACCCCAAACCCTAAACCCTAAACCCTAAACCCTAGACGGATAGAAAGAGAAGGGAGATGTAACTAAACATTCTCTCTATCGAAAGAAGAAAAATAAAATAAAATATAAATAAAATAAAATAAAATAAAATAAAATAAAATAAAATAAAATAAAATAAAATAAAATAAAATAAAATAAAAATAAATAGTTTTTTTGTTCAGGCTTTTCGTATATATTTTGGGGTGTATAGGCAGCTGCAGGAGTAGATATTTGTGTATGTATATTTTGTTTTATATAAATATAAAAGCAAATATATATCTAAATTTATTTTATTTTAATTTATTTTATTTTATTTTAATTTATTTTAATTTATTTTATCTAGGGTTTAGGGTTTAGGGTTTAGGGTTTAGGGTTTAGGGTTTAGGGTTTAGGTTCCATTGGTCAGTTGATCTGCGGCTGCTGCTGCAGCAAAAAAGAGAAAACTGCAGCAAATAAAAACAAAAAAGTTTAATTTATTTTTTTTTTTATAAATTTAATTAAATTTTAATTAAAAATTAATTTATTTTTGCGTTTATAGAAACAAAAAAGAAGAAAAATAAACAAAAAAAAAATACAAACAAAAACGAGAGAAACAGGCCTCAGGGTTTATATATATAAAAAAAAGAAAAAACAAAAATTTTTGTTTTTTTTTGTTTTAATTTTTAAATAAAATAAATAAAATATTAATTTATTTTTATATTTTTATTTTATTTTATTTTATTTTATTTTATTTTATTTTATTTTTTTTTTTTATGAAGAAATTTCTCTCTCTCTAGGAGCTGCCTATACACCCCAACAGACCGATGCAGAATACCTTTATACACAAATATATAAAAAAAGTTTTTTTTTTTTCTTTTTTTTTTATAAATTAAATAAATTTATTTTATTTTATTTTATTTTATTCTTTATTTTCTTATTTTTCTCTTTAAACGCAAAAAAAACATACACATTACCCTAAACCCTAAACCCTAAACCCTAAACCCTAAACCCTTTCTGCCGAGCAGTGTATATCTTTGTTTCTTTTTTTTTTTAATTTTTTTCTTTTTCTTCTTTTTCTTCTTCTTTATTTTATTTTATTTTCTTTTTTTTTATTTTCTTTTTATTTCTTTTTTTATATTTTTTGTTTTTTTCTTTTTTTTCTTTTTTATCTTTCTGCTGCTGAATCATACAAAACCCAAACCAACACAATAAATACATAAAAATAATTATTTTTTTTAATTTATTTATTTTATTTATTTTTATTTTCTTTTTTTTTATTTATTTTATTAAATATGATATAGAAATGCTCTTCTTTTTTTGTTTTTTTTG
>NW_013570677.1:3220-3343 GCF_000499745.2 Eimeria mitis | reverse complement strand
CAATAAATACATAAAAATAATTATTTTTTTTAATTTATTTATTTTATTTATTTTTATTTTCTTTTTTTTTGTTTATTTTATTAAATATGATATAGAAATGCTCTTCTTTTTTTGTTTTTTTTC
>NW_013570677.1:1683-1939 GCF_000499745.2 Eimeria mitis | reverse complement strand
AGCAGCAGCAGCAGCAGAACCAGCAGCAGCAGCACCAGCAGCAGCAGCAGGAGAAAAACCAGCAGCAGCAGCAGCACCAGCACCAGCAGCAGCAGCAGAACGTCCAGCAGCAGCAGCAGCAGAAAAGCCAGCAGCAGCAGCAGCAGCAGCAGCAGCAGGAGCTGCGGATACACCTGGGGCTCCTGCTGCTGGTGATGCTTCTCCCCATCCGCCTAAAGACAAACACCAGCAGCAGCAGCAGCAGCAGCAGCAGCAA
>NW_013570677.1:1229-1625 GCF_000499745.2 Eimeria mitis | reverse complement strand
GCACCAGCAGCAGCACCAGCAGCAGCACCAGCAGCAGCACCAGCAGCAGCACCAGCAGCGGCAGCAGCAGCAGCAGCAGCATGACCCCGAATCTCCCGCTGCTGCTGCTGCTGCTGCTGCTGCTGCTGATGACTCTGTAGCTGCAGCAGAAAAAGAAAAACAACAAAAAAAAGAAAAAAAAGAAAAAAAAGAAAAAGAAAATAAACAAAAACAAGAGGGGGGTTTGACTGTTGAGGCGGATATACACCCCGAAGCAGCAGCAGCAAAAACAGCAGCAGCAGCAGCAGCAGCACCAGATGCAGCAGCACCAGCAACAGCAGCACCAGCAACAGCAGCAGCAACACCAGCAGCAGCAACACCAGCAGCAGCAGCAGCAGCAGCAGCAGCAGCAAATCA
>NW_013570677.1:685-1129 GCF_000499745.2 Eimeria mitis | reverse complement strand
GCAGCAGCAGCAGCAGCAACAGCAGCAGCAGCAGCAACAGCAGCAGCAGCAGCAACAGCAGCAGCAGGAGCAGCAGCACCAGCAGCACCAGCACCAGCACCAGCACCAGCAACAGCAACAGCAGCGGCAGCAGCAGCAGCAGCATGACCCTGAATCTCCTGCTGCTGCTGCTGCTGCTGCTGCTGATGATGACTCTGTAGCTGCAGCAGATAAAGAAAAAAAACAAAAAAAAGAAAAAAAAGAAAAAAAAGAAAAAGAAAATAAACAAAAACAAGAGGGGGGTTTGACTATTGAGGCGGATATACACCGCGAAGCAGCAGCAGCAAAAACAGCAGCAGCAGCAGCAGCAGCAGCAGATGCAGCAGCACCACAAACAGCAGCACCAGCAACAGCAGCAGCAACGCCAGCAGCAGCAGCAGCAGCAGCAGCAGCAGCAGCAAATCG
>NW_013570677.1:555-626 GCF_000499745.2 Eimeria mitis | reverse complement strand
GAAAAAAAGAAAAACAAAAAACAGCAGAAGAAGAACAAAGTGTTAGTGGATATATATTAATATAAATATAT
>NW_013570677.1:0-455 GCF_000499745.2 Eimeria mitis | reverse complement strand
GCTGCAGCAGCAGCAGCAGCAGCAGGAGCAGCAGAACCAAGAGCAGCAGCAGCAGCAGCAGATCAAACTCCAGCAGCAGCAGCAGCAGCAACAGCAGCAGCAGCAGCAACAGCAGCAACAGCAGCAGATGTAAATACAGAAAAGAGAAAAGGAAAAAAAGAAAAACAAAAAACAGCAGAAGAAGAACAAAGTGTTAGTGGATATATATTAATATAAATATAAATATATAAATATAAATATATAAATATATAAATATATAAATATATAAATATATAAATACAAATATATAAATATATAAATATAAATGTATAAATATAAATATATAAATATAAATAAATAAAAATATAAATATATAAACATAAATATATAAATAAAAATATAAATAGATAAATATCAATATAAAAATATAAATATATAAATACAAATATATAAATATAAATGTATAAATATAAGTA
>NW_013570676.1:8441-8686 GCF_000499745.2 Eimeria mitis | reverse complement strand
TTTATTTATTTATTTATTTATTTATAGTTGCAGGGGACGGGGGGGGGGATAAGAGTTTTGTAATAGTTTATGTTGCTGTGGGAGAGGGAAGAAGGGGTGGGTGGGGTTGGGTTTAAACACAAAAGTTTCGGGGTTTTGTGTTTGTGTTTGCAGCTGCGCGTTCTCTCGCCACAGCCACTTAGACAGGCGTTTGCTTCTGCTGCTGCTGCTGCTGCTGCTGCTGCTGTAGCTGCTGCTAAGGGTTA
>NW_013570676.1:6734-8200 GCF_000499745.2 Eimeria mitis | reverse complement strand
GCTAGAGAGAAGAGGAAACGTTACAGCTATGAAAGCTCACTGACACAGAAACTTTTGTGTTCTGTGCAGCTTTTGTACTGTATGTGTATTTGTATATGTTTGTCTGGCTGTGTTTCGGGGCCTTGGCTCTCTGATTGGTGTTAGTAGTATCTCTCTAGTTGCTTTTGTAGATCAGAAAAAGAAAGATAAAGTAGAAGGGGGAGAAGAAGTTGCTGCGAGTTTCATCTGCATTGAGGTGTACAGACACCTCAGCATCGTAGCATATGTGCAGATCCTCGTCGGCAGAGGCCGAAACAGTGCAACTTTCGACGAAATAAAAAACCTGAATTCTTGAATAATAATTTGATTTTCATGATTAATTTGTTCTGAAACAAACAAAAATATAATTTAATTTAACTTTCTTAGAACTTTTTTTTTCGCAGTTTCTTGTCTGGTGCCGATCGGGCTGCGGCGGCTGCTGGGTTGCGGTAGTATAGACCAGCGGTATACTTTTGACGGTTTCTCTCTGTATTTGCATGCATACTCTGTTGTAATTTTATTTTAAATGAATAAGTAAGATGTATTGAACAGCAAGAAAGAGAAGATCAGCTCTGAAGCCTATGGAAGGTTCAGCTTCCCCTGCTCGCCTATGACACGCATCATCCTTGTTGCTGGTGGTGCTGCGCCTGTTGCTGATCACTCATCGTACACACCAGGCGAGCACTTGTACATATTTTTTGAGAGTTTGTTGCCTCTATGCAGCTGCAACAAACAGCAAGTCCTCCTTTGTTCAGGGGGCATCGCACCGGCTCGTAACCGGTGGTTCACGTCTTCGCCGCGGCGGCATTGAGTACCAAGTCGCGTATTTCCTCGGCTCTGAGGGGCCCCACATGCAGTTGAAAGCTACTGCTGCTGAGCAGCAGAGAAGGTGGAGCTGGCTTCTAGGCTCTGCTGCCGCTCCTGTGGCTATAACAGTTGCTACAGTTCATGCGGGAGCTGCCGCTAGCGCAGCTGCAGCACGAACAGCTACCGCAGAAGCACCATCGTGAACAGCAGCAGCAGCAGCAGCAGCAGCAGCAAATATGGAGGGATCGGCGCAGCCGCAGTACTACTATGACTCCGCGGCGCACCAGTGGTGGGTGTACAACACCGAGCTAGGACAGTGGGAGCTTTGCCCCGAGACAGAGCAGACAGAGGCAACAGCAGACCAGCCTGAAGATGTACAGGAACAGCAGCAGCAGCAGCAGCAGCAGCAGCAGCAGCAACCAGCCGCAGATGTGGAAGCTGCTGAGGCTGCTCCGCTCTCCCCTAGTAAAGGCGAGGGTGCAGCAGCAGCTGAAACAGAAGCAGCAGCAGCAGCAGCAGCAGCAGAACCCATTGCACAGGATTCAGCAGTAACACAAGCAGCAGCAGCAGAGACAGAACCACCACCAGAAGCAGCTGATCCAGCAGCAGCACCAGCAGCAACGGATCCAGCAGCAGGTGCA
>NW_013570676.1:5348-5413 GCF_000499745.2 Eimeria mitis | reverse complement strand
CGCCATCGCCCTTCAGGTGTGGTGGCATTTGCCCCCGACATCCCTGAAATATACAGCCCTAGACG
>NW_013570676.1:4697-4985 GCF_000499745.2 Eimeria mitis | reverse complement strand
CGGGCTGGCGGGCTGTCTGCAGCGGGCGGTGCAGCTGCGGCAGCAGCTTATAGATAAAGAGAAAGGTAAACAAAAATAAATATAATTATATAAATAATAAAATATTTATTTATTTATTTTTATACATTATTTATTTTTATCTTAATTGTATTAGTTTTTTTTTTATATTTTATTTAAAAAAAAAAAAAAAAAGGAAAAAAAATGAGGGTAAACAAGTGGAAATACTGCAGCAACACGGGTTTTTTTCTGCTTTTTCTGCTGCTGCTGCTGCTGCTGCTCCTGCTGCTC
>NW_013570676.1:3709-4434 GCF_000499745.2 Eimeria mitis | reverse complement strand
CCTGCTGCTCCTGCTGCTGCTGCTGCTGCTGCTGCTGCTGCTGCTGCTGTTGCTGCTGCTGCTGCTGCTGTGTGTAGGGGGCCACGTGCCTGGTGCTGAGGACACAGAGACAAAGGAAGAGGCGTGGAAGATAAGAGCGAGAAACACAGCGAAGAGCGCAGGAACAGCAGCACGAGAGAGAGCAAAAAGTCTATGGAAAACTGCAGCAGCAGCAGCAGCAACGCAGCAGCAGCAGCAGCTGCTGCAGCAGCAGCAACATGGACGCAGAGGATCTCATGCTGCTGCTCAAAGATTCGCAGATATCGTCGCTCTTGCTGCTGCAGCAAGAGCAAAAGGTGAGGCAGCAACACAGCACAATAAGTATTTATTAAATAAAATATTTTTATTTATTTTTTTTTATTTTTTTGTTTGTTTTTATTGTTGTTGTTACTGCTATTATTATTTTCTGTTTTTTTATTTTTATTTTTTTTTATTTTTTTTATTATAGTGCTGCAGTTAAGTAGCCGTTGTGTTTTTGTTGGTGTATTTAATATTCTTTAAATAAAAATAAAAATAAAAAATAAAAAAAATAAAAAATAAAAAAAATAAATATTTGTGTTGTCTGTGTCTATGTGTTTGTGTGTGATGAAGATGGGGGCGGGAGACAGAGTGAGGGTATTGCTGCACTAACGAGAGCAGCAGCAGCAGCAGCAGCAGCAGATTCATCTGCTGCTGCTCTTTTGTCT
>NW_013570676.1:3351-3619 GCF_000499745.2 Eimeria mitis | reverse complement strand
CTGCTGCACCTGCTACTCCCCCAGCAGAAACACACTCGCCCAGGTAGCTGCCCTGAGCTGCTGCTGCTGCAGCTTCTGCTGCTGCTGCAGCTGCTGCTGCTGCTGTTGCTGCAGCAGCTGCTGCAGCAGCAGCCGCAGCAGCTGTATAGTTGGTGTTGCAACGGAGACAGACACGGATGCGGTGGCTACGCAGCAGCGCTAAACCCTAAACCCTAAACCCCAAACATTTTTCATCTTACAAGGCTTTTAGATCTTCTCTATATGCTGC
>NW_013570676.1:3127-3251 GCF_000499745.2 Eimeria mitis | reverse complement strand
TGGTGTTGCAACGGAGACAGACACGGATGCGGTGGCTACGCAGCAGCGCTAAACCCTAAACCCTAAACCCTAAACCCCAAACATTTTTCATGTTACAAGGCTTTTAGATCTTCTCTATATGCTG
>NW_013570676.1:0-2415 GCF_000499745.2 Eimeria mitis | reverse complement strand
TATATATATATATTCTATTGATATATTATTTTTTTATATTATTTTTTTATACATACATACGTATGTGTAACATGTTATATATAATATATGCTATCGAGTGTATGTATTGTGTTTTATACAGATGTATATACATATAAATATAAATATATATATTTATATTTATATATATATATATATATATATATATATATATATGTGTGTATATATTATATAAATGCATATATATAAACAAGTGTGTAAGGTTAAGTATAGAAGTTTGTTGATAGAGCAGAGAAACAGAGTTTGTATGTACAGTTGTTGCTGCTGCATGCATAAAAGTATTTATTAATATAATATTAAATATTATTTTTTATTTAAAAACATAAAAACAAATTAAAAAAATAAAATATAAATAAAACAAAGAGAAAACCCCCCCTGCGTTGAGGTGTACATACACCCTACCACCAGACGGTAGCGCCTAGGGTGCGGTGGTTGTTGTTTCAGGTGTATCGTCAGCTAAAAATAATAAATTTAATTAAAAAAACAAATTAAAAACAGAAAATAAAACAAAGAACAAACAAAAAAGCTAGAATAACAGCTGTGCATGCAGCAGCAGCTACCGCAGCAGCAGCAGCAGCTACTGCAGCAGCAGCTACTGCAGCAGCAGCAGCAGCCGCAGCAGCAGCTGCTGCTGCTGTTGCATGAGTAGCAACAAGAGAATGTTGAATTGGTGATTGTATTGTATAAGTTTGAATATAAAAAATAAAAATAAAAAAATAAATTATTTTTATTTTATATTTTATTATGCGGTTTATAATACGTAGCAGCCCCTCTGGGGTCCCTTCTTCTTTGTGTTCTTCTTGGGGTGTATATGCAGCTTGGGGGGAGAAAAAGAAAGGCATAATGAGCCGTCTTTCTGTGTTTTCTCTTTCTCGTTCTTTCTCTACTCAGCAGCAGCATGGATCAACAGCAGCAGCAGCAGCAACAGCAGCAGCAGCAGCAGCAGCAGCAGCAAAACCACAATATAAACGCGTACCTTTTGTTAAAGAAGATATTTCTCTTGTTATGAATGAAGTCCCAGACTTTAAATATTATTATATAGGCAACGAGAGACCCTCAACTAACCCCTATAAAGATATACCTCTAGATAAACCTATACTAACAGACGTAAGATATGTTTATATAAATATATATATATAAATAAATAAATATAAATATATAAATTAATATATAATAGAGAAGAAACAAAAGAGAAAGAAGTTTTAGTTTTTATTATATAGGCAACGAGAGACCCTCAACTAACCCCTACCCCTAGATAAACCTATACTAACAGACGTAAGAAACAATATACAAATAAATATAAATATATAAATATATAAATATAAATATAAATAAATAAATAAATATATAATAGAGAAAAAACGGAGAAAAAAAAAGTTTTAGTTTTTATTATATAGGCAACGAGAGACCCTCAACTAACCCCTATAAAGATATACCTCTAGATAAACCTATACTAACAGACGTAAGATATGTTTATATAAATATATAAATATAAATAAATAAATATATAAATATAAATAAATAAATAAATATAAATAAATAAATATATAATAGAGAAAAAACGGAGAAAAAAAAAGTTTTAGTTTTTATTATATATACATCAACTAACCCCTATAAAGATATATCCATAGATAAACCTATACTAACAGATGTAATATATTTATATATAAATATATAAATATAAATAAATAAATATATAAATATAAATAAATAAATATATAAATATAAATAAATAAATATAAATAAATAAATTAATATATAATAGAGAAAAAACAAAAGAAAAAAAAAAAGTTTTTATTATATAGGCAGTGAGGGGCCCTCAACTAACCCATATATACTAACAGATGTAGTATATATATATATATATATATATATATAAATAAATAAATAAATATAAATAAATATAAATAAATAAATATAAATATATAAATAAACAAATAAATGAATATAAAGAAGGAGAAATGTATACATAATAAATAATATATACATAATAGGTAAATAAATAATAAAAAAAAAAAAAGAAAAATATATAATTAAAAAAAAATAAATAAATAGAGAGAAAATATAAATAGTAAAAACAATAAAAAAATAAATAAATAAAAAAACAAAAAAAAAGAAAAAAAATAAAACAACAAACATAAACAACTAACTCTACTCTTTAGTATATAAACAATATTAATATATTTTAATATAAAAAAAATAAAATAAATAAAAATATAAAAAATAAAAATAAAATAAAAATAAAATAAAAACAAAAAAAATGGTAATGAAGACAAGTATAATAAAAATAAATAAAATAAAAACAAATATAATTAAAGCAAATGCATGCAACTTTATACATATATGTAAATATATATACATATATATATATATATA
>NW_013570675.1:6637-8422 GCF_000499745.2 Eimeria mitis | reverse complement strand
GCAGCAGTGCAACGCCAGAAAGCGTGTCATCAGCACGGTAAGCATGGAGCGCACGCTCGAGATGTGTGCTGTTCAGCCTGTGCGCTTACCGCAAGGCTTGGATATGGTCCCTCTGCGAAAGACCAGCACATTTGTGGCGAATTGCAGATGCACACATGCATATTATATGGATTTGCTTAATATTCAATATCTGATAGCGGCCTACTAGGGTTCTGTCGTCCGCCACTGTCACAATTGTGATTGCGCATGCGATGGTATCAGCCTGTGTATACCTCGTTGCTAGGCTGTTCAGGAAAGGAGCAATGCTATGCTTCTTGCGTCGGGATGAGAGGCATTCGCTGTGCGTTTATGCAGCGGGCACCCGCCAAACCCGCAGGCTCGCTCAAGTCTCTTTTCACTGCTGTAAGATTGTGGTGAACCACAATGCAGCAAGTAGGTGCACGAGGGAAGTTGGGAATCCGTTACTGAAGCAAAACCGCAGCCACGCACAAGAGAGAGATATTTAGCTCCTGGGTTCTTTTCCGACCTCTTAAACCGTCGCGACCGCCCTCGGCACCGCCTACCGCATCACTGGGGCAGGTGGTGTTCAACACGTCAATAAATGTTCCTAGCCTGCTGACAGTCCCCTGATTCATTGTTTAACGACTGTATAGCAGCTCGTGAGTATTATTAGCTGGACTCGCCGCGTGAGCACGTCTTGCTATTTGTTGGAATAATGCAGTGACTGTGTTTAATAGAGAGACCTTTGGTCCTGCGGTGCATTGCGGGCAACAAACGTACTTCCCATGCAGGCGTCATCCAGAAACTGCTTGGCCGGGTCGTATATTGCTCCACTTGGCTGTAGTGGCAGAACCTCAGATAGAGTTGGTCGGTATCTTCTGTTTCTTCGACGTTTCGACATTTTGCCGCTTCATCGGGCTGCCACAGCTAGAATTTGTGTTGGGTACTGCGTCACGTCTTTCCCCAGCCCTGCTGATACTCTGGTAAAGACCTCCAAATAGTACAGGTTTTCGCATTTATGTGGGAAGGTCTAGTCGGCAGCCTGCTGTGCCCTAGAAGGGATGCATGTTACCTGCTAGGGAGGCGGTATTTGCGGGATGGGTTAAACTCCACTGCGTAGAGCTTGTCAATCAGGGTGTGTTTGGTCAACACTGAACACCGCCGGGAGAAATGCCGGACGCAGCTGGTGCGTAGCCAGTTTAGTTTCATATCCTGTAGAAGGGCTGGCAAGTTGCATTATGTGCAGATGTTAGGCAAAGCTGTCTAGCACCCGTTGCTTGTGGGCTTGCGTCTGACTTTGTTCCGAGTCTGCAGTTTGCCGGCAACGAAGGAGATGCTTGTGAGGTTATTAGCATTCGTGTACCTAGTTGCTAACGCTACTTACGGAAGTAGGGAGAGTATACGCATTTATAGGCTCGTTGCTTGGTACGGAGATCCAGCTTCTAAGCGGTTATGCAGCGTGCATCCGTCAGCCCGCAAAATTGTGTTCTCATTGCTATGAGCATACTTGTTGTTAAAGTACACTGCAGAGAGTGGGTATTTTGTTTGACATTTGTATACCCAACGTGTTAGTATTTCTAGAGGAACGTACACGTTTTACTTGGAATTGTGAGATGAGGGGCGTTTGCTATTTTTTGGAACAATTCGGCAACCGTGTTTCATAGCAGGTAGTGGATACTGCGCCAGTGCGAGCTTAGATTTCGGCGGAACAAGCATCCTTTCCATGCAGGCATCACGTATCAAGTGCTCTACCGGATTATCATCTCTACTTCGCTGGAATGGCAA
>NW_013570675.1:5540-6537 GCF_000499745.2 Eimeria mitis | reverse complement strand
CTCAGATTCAGCTGCTCGATAGTCTCCGTTTCTCCACTCGGTTGATGTTGTGCCGTCTCATCGGGTTGTAGAAGCTAGAGCTGGTGTTGGGCACAGCTCCACTTCTTTCGTCTGCCCTGTCGTTTTTTTCTGGCGAGGCCCTCCAAAAAGAGCAGCTTTGTTTTCTATGTTGGCGCGTCTAGCCAGCAGTTCGTTGTGCCCTTCAACAGATGCATATTATCTTTTAGGAACGGCTGATATGTGTGGGATGACTTAAAACCCACTTCGCGGCACAGGCCAATCAAGATGTGCTTGCTCAGCTATGGCGGAATGTCTGACTCAGCAAGTGCGTAGATAGCTTAGTTTGGCATTCGCTAGCGCGTGGGTGGAGAAATTAGGCTTCGCAACATCTGCGTCTGCGCGCGTTGCTGGCTGCGTTCAGCTTCTGCAGTCTGCGGCGATGGCCACTGTCATTGTCTGCGTGCGATTAGCTGCTTTCGTGTGCCATGTTTCTGTTCTTCTAAAGCACGTAAGAACCCCATACATCTCGAAATATATATGCCTAATGGGCAGCTACGTTAGCACGTACACACGCAGCCTAGAGTATCCTTACTTTGTGATGAGGGAGAACAACAGCTGCTAAATTCAGAAAGCGCTCAAGGATGTTAGTATGTGTCCGGCGGTGTGTAAAACATTAGTACAGATTTACTCACCACCGCAGGATACTTTGGGAAAGTTGCAGAACCATTGGTGCATGCTATACTAAGTTGCTTCACAATCCCGGCTGCTAAAGATTTTGCATGTTATGTGGGGCTTCGTTGGTGCGTGACGGTGGTGCGTATTAGGCGGACTGTATACCGCTTGCTTAAACGGTTTTATTTTCAACAAACAAGACAGGTATTTAAACGCTATACGCCGGAGTGGTAAAGGTAGCTCGGGTTGCGGCTACAACGCATCCTGGGTGTTGGCGAGACGGAACAACGGCGGAAACGCACAACCACTCACACTCGCATTTAAT
>NW_013570675.1:3730-5440 GCF_000499745.2 Eimeria mitis | reverse complement strand
CTTGAGCCTCCGGCTGCTGACGCTATGGAGCAGGGAGTGCGTAGATGGCTGAATCGGAATTTGCGCGGATAAAGTTCTCAAAGCGCAGATGCCTTTCACGCAGAGCAACTAAACGGCTGTGCTTTCACTGTGTGTTACCAACTCGGTTTGTCCTCTCCAGTTGACGATAGTAGGCTTCTCATTGCAGTGTTGCTGATATCGGTTCAAGGTAGTAAGCGAACGGCCGGCTGTCGCGGTTTCGGGGCGGGTTCAGGCAAAGTGCAGCGAGCAGATTGAACGGCAGTGTCTGGATACTTGATTTTTGGAGGTAATGGTCAATACTCGGACGAACGAAAGCTAACGCACGGCGATTCTGGAAAGCGCATCAAGGCGAAGTGTAGCGAGCAGATTGAACAGCAGTGTCTGGATACTTGATTTTTGAAGGAAATGATCAATACTCGGGCGAGCGAAAGCTAACGCGCGGCGATTCTGGAAAGCGCATCAAGGACATTGTGAGCAATGGAGCTACGAACACACTAAATGAAGGGGCTCGCTTGGCGGAAGCTAAATTTCCGCTGGTTGGATGGAGTTACGAATGCTAATACTCACCTAGCACAGGCCGTATCACTATAGGCGCCTTCAGAGCAGAATGGTTGAGCATTTGAAGCGTTCGTAGCTTGTCCCTATCGCATTCGTTGCTGCCTTTCCGGGCATGCAGCCTGTGTCCCCTGTTGATCCAAAGTTTTGCAATACCATGAGCCAGGCTTCTACATCGGGTCTCCATGGGGGTTTCGTTTTAGCGTATTGGGCTGCGATGCATGCAATTTACGCGCATTAAAAGAAAGCATGCAACAGACGCGAGGCGACGATGTGCCGATTAGAAAAGGGCGTCCTGTCAGCTTTCGAACTCACGGAGTGTGGATTGTCCGCTTCACACCCATACTGCATGAACAGACGGACACCGATTTGGTTGTGGTCCACATGGGTCGAGCAGATCCCGCAAACGTGCCTGACATAAATGTTATGAGCAACCCCGGCGTTTTAGAGCGCTGCCACCATCCCAGGATGGCTGGCAACCGTCCGGCAGTCCCAAGGACGTCTTCTCAACCTATTTCCACGAGGCATGTGCCTGGCAAGGCATGAAAGGCTTGTACAATTTCAGGCGTTGACAGAAAAATGGAGCTAAGTGAGGATCAACCAGTTTTGTAGGGCGCTCAACGTTTCGTACCTTTAGGACGTGCGTTGCTTTTATGCCATAAAACATTTTCCCGGAAATATCCGACTACTCCCTAGTGCGTTGGAGGCATCGATTGGAGAGAAAGAGCTGCACATCAGTTCGCGCAGCGATGACGTGTTACGGCTTGCAGATTAAGCGTACGAACTCCATTGCCTGTAGGGCCGAGCTGCACGCTGCTTGGCATGCACGCACCAAGCCTTCATCTAGACAATATAAAACGACGTGGTGGAGCGACGAGTGTAAAGGGCACTGAAATGAGCCACAGCACTGCACAGGTTCCTGGCTGGAACGGTTTCTGGAGCGGCCACGAGGGGTCTTTCTCAAAGTTTCTCCAGGAAGTATGTGGGTGGGGTGGCATCGAGATCCATAGGCGCTGTTTTTCCTTGATTCATCTAGTAGACATTCGGTATTGACTTGGGTGTGTGTGTACTGCAACACTTCCTCAGGAGACAGTGAATACAAGTTGTTCCTGTTTCTTTAGGAATATCCAAGCA
>NW_013570675.1:2168-3630 GCF_000499745.2 Eimeria mitis | reverse complement strand
TGTGTGGGAGGCAGTCTCTGCGCTAGTATACGGTTAAGGCAGGCATTCACCGTGACAGACCCACATTGAGGTGACCCAACAATGCATACCCATCAAGCGCCTGTTCACCGTGGCTCTGAAAGAAAGATTCTCTGCATGAGAATCCGGAAACAGCCTACATTCCTAGTATGGCTGATCGGCCATTGATATTTCCAAACGTGCTAGAACTAGTGCTCCACTTCCATAAACTGTATAGGCTATCAATCGTCACTCGCTATTTATCCTAACGCTGCGGTTCAAGTCCAACCAGCCACCCGGCCTGACACACAATGTGGGCACAAATATCAGAAAGAGTCAGTACACGCCTCAAGCAGCAAGACGCATATTTGTGTAAACGTCAGCTCTACCAAGCATGAAGTGGCACGTAAGTAGCGCGTTGTTGCTCGCCAAGTAGGTACGCAAGCTTTGGGGGTAGGGGTAGGACCTACACAACAGTTTGAGCAGATCCGCCCGGTCGAAATTTGCATAATTGGGAAGGTCTGCACTTCGTGACTCCAGTCAGTGCGTCGTCTGCTGAGAGTATCGACAACTTTCTCGAACGCTTTTGCAACTGAAGGTTTTTTGGCCGTCTCGATGTAAGCCGCCGAATTGCCTTCAAGTTCGGGCAGGGTCCTTATACTGCCGTGTATGTTTTGAAGTTGAGGAGTCCGTCACGTGGAGTGTCGCGTTGCGCGCGGGTAAGCAGACAGGTGTCGCGTGCCCAACACGCAGACTGGAACACACGACAATGACGGGAGGGGGTGTACAGTACACTGGAAGTTAGGTGTTGCGCAGGTTTCTGCTGGTGAGGTTTGTGCAAGTGCAGGCGGGCGCACGTCTCCTGAATGCATCCACGAAGTGCGTGGCTGGAGCGGCATGTAGAGCCAGCGCATATCAACGATGTGACGGCAGGTTGAAAAGGATGATCCGTCGCAGAGTTCAAGTGTTGACAGTTGGGCGCGGTTTTATGTGCTGCCAATCATGCCTGCCTGGCGGGCGGATACTTATGCGACACCTTTCCAGCGAGTGCGTTGGTTGATGCAGACCGAGAGTCTCTCGACGGAGTGGCGTCGCAGGCGACACTTCAATGCAGAGCTTAGACCGGCGTTGCAGCGTATGCACTTCGCCAGGTTTGGTGTTGCCGGCATATCGCCAGGCGGTTTAGGCGCTGGAGGTCCACGATGTTGGGTTCATGGAGGAGGTGCAAGGTGTTTCCTCAGAATTACTGGATAGAGCGTGTCGGCAGCGTGACGTCGGTCGACGGGCTTCGGCATGGTTGTGCGTGCGGGTTACGGGGCATGAAGTGGCAAGTAAGTAGCGCGTTGTTGCTCGCGTCGTAAGAACGCAAGCCTTGGACGTAGGAGTAGGACCTACACAACAGTGTGCGCAGTTTCGCGCGGTTGAGATTTGCATCATTGGGAAGGTCTGCACTTTGTGCCTCCAC
>NW_013570675.1:1095-2135 GCF_000499745.2 Eimeria mitis | reverse complement strand
CTCGAACGTTTTTGCAACTGAAGGTTTCTTGGCGGTATCGATGCAAGCTTCCGAGCTGCGTCCAATTTCGAGCAGGGTCCTTATACTGCGGTGTGCGTTTTGAGGTTGAGGAGTCCGTCACGTGGAGTGTCGCGTTGTGCGCCGGTAAGGGGACAGGTATCGCGACCCCAGCAAGCAGACTGGAACATACAACAACGGCCGAAGGGAGTGTCAAGTATACTGGAAGTTAGGTGTTGATTTGCACAGGTTTCTGCTGGTTGGGCTCGAATTGCCTGAAGCCACGGGACAGCAGAACGAGCTTCGTGGTACGCTCCATTTCCCAGTGCTGTCGACCTTGTTCCGTTGCGTGTAGCTTTAGCGGTTGCAACTAGCTTTCGGCGTCGCGCCATTTTTTTCGTCTTCCCTGTGGCTAATATCTGCCAAAGTCCTCCAAAGACCACAGCACTGCGGAGTGTTCACAGAAAACGTGATAGAACTGTGGGATGACTTAAAACGCGCTGCGCAGCAAGGGCCAATCAGAATCTAGTTGTGCAACGCTGAGCGTCACTGGGTGGATTGCCTGCTACAGCAGGTGAGTAGACAATGTGTGTTAATATTGTGTATGTGGAAGATAAAAATATACGCATGTTACCATGAAGTGCTTAGTAGCTTTGTTCGGCGACTTGCGTTTGCCGCGATCACATTCTTTATTTATGTGTATAATGCTGTTTGCCGACATGTATCCTCTTGTCATTATCGTTAAGGGAGTAGGCAAGCTGCATACCTTTAAAGTATCTTTGACTAGGGGGGAAATAATAATTTCGCTGTCAGACTGGCGGCTTAGAGTATCCTAACTTCCTGGGGACAGAAGGCAAATGTCGTAAGCGTAGCCGTCACAGTGCACTTGAGTATGCTGGTGACTGCTGGCGCGCATGGCCGCGAGTAGAGCTGGAGTACAGGCATGGCTGGCGATGCATACTTAAGAATGGTACTTTGGTACGTGAAGCGTGTTGCCGAAACCTAAATATGAGCCGCCCAGCGCCTCCTGTTGTTAAGCATGT
>NW_013570675.1:0-991 GCF_000499745.2 Eimeria mitis | reverse complement strand
CCGCAGCGCTTTGTGCCTCCGGTTGCGGACACTACGACGCAGCAAGTGCGTACATGGCTTATATGGATTTCCGCGATTTGGAGTGACCCTTCGACACCACGCAACTACACAGCGGTCCGTCTTCTCGAGCGTGTTAGCAAGTTGACTGGGCATCGCCAGTTCGAAATAGCGCACTCCAGAACTTTCTCTAGGTAACGTCGCTGTTACGCTATCAAGGTTGTAAGTACACTGTCGGCATTACGAGCTTTTAGGCAAACGCCGTTCAGCAGAGCAACATGGAACTCTTAGCTAGTTGGTCTTCGCACGTAATGCCCACTGGCACAAAGAAGCGACCCTGAAGAATGCGTCCGTTGAAGGGCGGCGGCGCTTTCATGGATTCGCCAAGGCGCACGCCCATCTATCACGAAGCTCGTCAGCACGGGAGGCTTCAAAACAATATTTCCGAGGGCTTGCAGTGTTCGTGGATCGTCGCAATCACAAGTATTCACTGCTGCATCAACTGATCGCGTGTGTGTATCATGTTGAAGCACTGTTTCGAACTACCATTTGCCCGCGCCGTGCGTATAAAACGGAAACCTTTTGTATGCCGCCTTTGCCTTCGAATCGGGCACACGCACTTGACATAGAGCTCCGTAGCAACTACAGCCTTCTACATGGTGGCGAACACCCCCGATTGCCCTACGTCTCCGCGGATGCCGCAAGAACATCTTCTCGTGCTTCAAAGACGCATGTTGCTAGAGCGGCATGGAACGCAAAAAGAGACTCACGGTTTGTCGGAGCTTTACAGGGGCGCAATAACCATTTTCTTCGGCGGCCTCACGCTGGAGACATGCGGACACTGCGCTGATTTTTTTGGAGAGCATGCGCGCCATTCATGCAGTTCCAATCTGCATTTTCTGCTCTGAATTTCTAAATATCCAGTGCCTGCAGTGTCGGACTGGGCATTGCTAAGGACGTACGTACCGCAGTCCAGCAGGGACAGTGTAACAAC
>NW_013570674.1:22037-26013 GCF_000499745.2 Eimeria mitis | reverse complement strand
CGCAAACTCCTTAGCCCCACAACAACTACACATGCGTATCCCTCATCCTTTTCCCAAATAGTGCGTACGCGCCTGTCGGCAGCTGGAGCTGAGCTCGGCCACCGCAACTGAACCAACCACAAGCGCCATACTAACTGCGAAACGCTGCAGCTGGATGTACGGGGAGTTCATGACGAATCGCTCCTTGTTGACAATCCAACGGCTGCCAACAATGTTCAGGGCGTGCAGGAAACATCATGCGCATGCTGACCGGCCGCTTGCCTCCCGCTGCCTTTGCAGATTGCAGTGGGGTGCTAGGAGCGCTTTGACGTGAGCGGCGGAGTGCGCACGGAAATATATGACGTTCATGAATTGCAGATACCCAGACCAGACAAAATGTACGCAAAGCATAAGCACGTGTGTCGCAGGGACTGTCACGCAAGTGCATGCCGCAATCCCAAAGGATTCTGCTCCACTAGACGCAAACGAAGAACACTGCTAATCCAAAACAAACTCTTACCGCTTCCTACACAGCAACTCCATCGACTTGGAGACATGCACGTACGCTTCGATGGCTGAAATCACAATGCATGAAATCAAACAATATCCGCGACGATCTCCAATATTATGAGATCCTTCTAGGTGCGTACGTCCTGCACAAGGCAGTGCGCGATCCTGATCCCAGAGGAAGCTTTGCCCACCTCGGCCGTGAACGCGCGCACACAAAGTCAATCGTCCAAAGATGCTCACACATGCGCAACCTTCACCTCTCCGCAAAATACAGCTAAAGATGTACCACCATTCAAAGCAAGAGATGCGCGGTGGTTTGTTCGGCAAAAAACCACCGGGTGGGCGCCGCGGCCTCCTTTCACCTCCCACATACTGCGCTGCAGATATACTGCTTCATCAATTTAGGCAGGTCGGTTGTAATGTTAGAATATGTCTCGCGAGCGCATCCAGCAACGCTGAATCGCGCCTCCCCGCCAAACATCAGCACCGAGCACGGCCTAGTGAAGACAATCTCCAACCACTTCTCGCACTGCAACTGCAGAGAGCTGCGCGTATGCATATACTTACTTATGCCGGCTGCTATACCAGCGTAAACGTAACGGTACCCCAAACTCCACGGATGATGCATTCTCTTCCCATGCTTCAGCCTTGCTGAAGACTTTTTGCTTAGCCTTTCGCAACCATGCAACAACGGATCGGTCAAATGAGCACGCTTTCTGGACAGAATACAAATCAATCGCAACGCCAGATAAAGAATGAGCTCACTGCAGCAGAAAACGCGCGCTCACAAACTGCATAACCGCACGGTGCTCACGCATGCGCATTCCCTATGTATACCGTATACGCCTATTTCAGCAGACGGACAGAATATCAACAAGGGTAAGCAAAACACGTGCAAGCCATACACGGAATGAAAAAAGGTGAAGCTGGCTCCATTACCCGTTCTACTGGAACTGCTTCTTCTTGGAAGATGAACGTTAATCAAAAACGCTCAACACCTGCGTGAAACGCCACCTGCAACCAGGAGGGCGGTCTGTGCCCCTTTGCCACTGTCGCCGGTGTTAAAATGCTGTGGATACTTTGCCGTGCAATGCCGACATCGAACGAAAACATGCGATACATTCACGACTTGTACTTCTTCCAGACGCAGAGAACCTTGACGAATCTTGGCAGACGAAAAGCACCAGCTTGTACCACGGTTTTGTTTACTCTCCTGCTACCCGACTGCTGCACAGTAAGCTACGGGTTTTGCGGTCTTTCGCATAACATAGATGCGCATTTGCACAGGTCTAGTTGCACGCAACGTCGGCCACCGCCCGCACAAAACAGCGAGAAAACAACCGGCTGCAGTAGATATCAAAGCGAAATGCGGTTCAACCAAACCGGGCTCCAACGTCTTTTCGGGCGGCAACTCGATAAATCTGCATGTACGCACCCGCACAGTCACGCGTGCCACCCAAATGCCGGAAACGCGAACCTACCCATACCCGTGCCAAGAAATAGAATTTAGTATATATATGCCGTACGTCCTGGGCGACGGCGAGCGATGGCCAATCAGGGGAAGGCTAAGACACACCGCAGGCGTACACGCGAGCAGACGAGCTGCATCATCACATGATGTTCACATATGCAGCTTCCCTAGCTCGCAAAGTTTTGCGTATGCCCTTTTCGACGGAAGGAACTAGTTCAAATCGTGGCAAACCAACCAAACAGAAGCTAACTGCAGAATGCACAAGAATGCAGTCGCCTGCATGAAGTTATTTCTTCAATCGCTTCTTGCTGGAAGACCAACGCTCAAGAAAAAAGATATGTGTACGCACGCATGAACCGAGCTTCATTGTCTCGTAATAAGCGTTAAGATTGCTGCAAAACCTTTGCCGAGAAGTGGCTTGCGCCAGAGCATGCCAGTGACACGTAGATAAATTGCAAGTACTCCAAACAAAGAAAGGCTCGACTAACCTCGCCACACCAGAGCCAGACGCCAACGCAAAGGGGGCTGCGTTCGTTTGTCATGCTCAGTTGGTACACAGTGTAATGCAGACTCTACGGTTTTCTGCACAATCGCCATTAATACTCACGCAATTGGTTTTGCAACCACGCGCTGCAGGTGCACTGCCTCACCGATTCAGTGAGGTGGCTTGTGACGGCAGGCCCTTTCTCGCAAACGCGCGTCGCAGAAACGGAAGACCCCGACAGACCAAATCCCCAAAAGACCACGGCTAAATCAGAAACAAAATCCTTTCTCGTTTCACGGCAACTTCATAAATACGCGGAGTGCACATATACATCCTTGCCTGCTCTCATACAGGCAGAAACGTAAACGACCGCATAACTGCGCTAAACTGATGAATTTGGGCCGCATGCTCAAAGCTTAGCACAGACTGTTCTAGCCACCGGATGGTTCGAATCTCTGCAACTCTGGCTGCTAACTATGTGCATACTCCCTGATGAGAACAACTCGTGATCGCAGCGCCAAAGCAGGGTTCCCAACAGCACGGTCGTAGACGCGCGCACACAAACTGCACGAGCCCTCGGCACCTCCACGAGCGGGCAGGCGTGAGGCAAGCTTGTTCTGAAAGAAAAACGAGCCAAACGTCACACGTCTGGAACAGGCTCATCAAATACAACAAGTGGGGCACAAACAGCAAAACGTGTGCAGCAGCAGCAATTGGCCTGCCCCAGAAGAGCCGTACTTTGCAGATGGGTCATGAAGGGCCATACCCATATGCGCCATCCCTGAAAACCGTCGCATCGTCATCCTTCCCTAGAGCTCCGCTGCCCTCGCCCCTGCGAAACCGGATACCACCATAGAAACGTTGACCCATACGCAATGCATCAATCACTTCCTCACCACTCAACGCATCTACCCGCCACACTCATTCGACATACCACACTCAACAAACACTGCTCTTGTCGGATACTACAGGCAGCTATAGCCATTTGGTCTGCCCTGCAGGCACACATCGACGATGCAGGGTCAGCCAGGCAAAACAAATACACCAAAGCGACCAGTCTCAACTGCTTCTACCTTAGTGCCTCCATCTCTCAACACGCGACAACATTCCAGCTTACGCGTTCGATCCAGGCCAAACGCCGCACGCTTCAACGCCTGAGTGCAACATCGCGCTCCAAAACCACTCTACTTCTCGTGCTTCAGCCGCGATGCACACTAACCTGGCTCATGACGTCATCACAATTTTGCAACGCGGCCCCTACCTTACGCGTATTCTATATGCAAGCCGATCCAATCAATAGGTACGCAGCAAAGGGTTTTTCCCCCAAGATGATGTAGAATTCCGGGAATGCGCATATGGCCTGCATACGTTCACGGCGCCCATCGACACTCTCACCAAATGGTGCATGCACCATAGGCAACAAACACTCAATTCATCAGGACTTCTCTCACGAGCAGAATTATCAGGCAACCAACCGCAAGCTGCTCTATGACAAACTCAAAACAGCCGAGCTACCCACAGCGAGCTACCCC
>NW_013570674.1:18609-21937 GCF_000499745.2 Eimeria mitis | reverse complement strand
ACACTCCGAACACAAACACACAGGTTGCGCTACGGGTTCCGCTTTCTGTTGTCCTACCCAACAGGCACACAATGTGCAAACAATTTCCCGTCCTCCGTGCAAGCGCCTCGACGATTGACACAATCGCATGGTGCCCCTGTTGGCACGTATTGCACCATTAGGACACCGCAATAACTCGCGACCCTAGACGGTTCACACTTTCCTTTTGGGAACTCCCGAGCACCTGGACGCGCGCATCACGTGCCTCAACGATGCGCAGGCGATCAATTGCACGCAGAATGACGGCCCGCACCAGACGCATGCTCCGCACATGGCTCACAGCTAATGTTCCCGCACATCCGCACCTGTCGCTAAAACTGGGCGCATACTTTCTGGGCCGACGTGAGCCCGAAACGGCTCTGCCACACCGCCTCTGTAGGAAGGCGCACGATATGCACGCGCTTCAGAGGCAGGGGTCACTCGCTTCAACAAGCCGTCTGTCACGAGAAGAATATCATGCAAACAACCGCAGGCTGCGCTATATCAAACTCAAAACAGCCGAGCTACCCACAGCGAGCTACCCACAACGCAACACTCCGAACACAAACACACAGGTTGCGCTACGGGTTCCGCCTTCTGTTGTCCTACCCAACAGGCACACGATGGGCAAACAATTTCCCGTCCTCCGTGCAAGCGCCTCGACGATTGACACAATCGCATGGTGCCCCTGTTGGCAAGTATTGCACCATTAGGACAACGTAATAACCCGCGACCCTAGACGGTTCACATTTTCCTTTTGGGAACTCCCGAGCACCTGGACCCGCACATCACGTGCCTCAACGATGCGCAGGCGATCAAATGCACGCAGAATGACGGCTCACACCAGACGCATGCTCCGCACATGGCTCACAGCTAACGTTCCCGCACATCCGCACCTGTCGCTAAAACTGGGCGCATACTTTCTGGGCCGACGTGAGCCCGGCTGGAACCCAAAACGGCACTGCCACACCGCCTCTGTAGGAAGGCGCACGATATGCACGCGCTTCGGAGGCAACAAACACTCAATTCAACAAGCCTTCTCTCACGAGCAGAATTATCAGGCAAACAACCGCAAGCTGCTCTATGTCAAACTCAAAACGGCCGAGCTACCCACAGGCTACCCACAACGCAACACTCCGCACACAAACACGCAGGTTGCGCTACGGGTTCCGCCTTCTGTTGTCCTACCCAACAGGCACACGACGAGCTAAGCATTGCGAAAGAGTGCGCACGCTCCTGTATGCAGGGGGAGCTGAGCTCGACCACTGTGAACCAACCACAGGCAACATCCTAAGTGCGAAAGGCTTCACCTGGGTGCTGGGGGGTTCATGCCGACTCGCTTCTTGTTGACAACCCATCGGCTGTCAACACTGTTCAGGACGTGCAGGAAACATGATGCGCATGCTGACCGACCGCCTGCTTCCCGTTGCTTTTGCAGATTGCAGTGGGGTGCTATGAGCGCTTTGCCGTGAGCTACCGAGTGCGCACGAAAATATATGAAGTCCATGAATTGTGAATATCCCGGCCCGACAAAGAGCTTAGCAAATGTACGAAAAGCATGCGCACATGCCTACCAGGACTTCTCGCGCAAGTGCATGCCGCAACGCCAAAGCTGTCTGCTCTACTAGACACAAAGCAAGAGCACTGCTAAGCCAAAGCAAACTCTTACCACTTCCTGCACTGCAACTCCATCGACTTGCAGAAATGCACGTACGCGTCTACGGCCAAAATCACAATGCATGAGAGCAAACAGTATCCGCGACCATTTCCAATATTATGAGATCCTTCTAGGCGCGTACGTCCTGCACAAGGCAGCGCGCAATCCTGACCGCAGAGGAAGCTTTGCACGCTTCGGCCGCGAACGCGCGCACACAAATTCAATCGTGCCACGATGCTCACACATGCGCAGCTCTCACCTCTCCGCAAAATACAGCTAAAGAAGTACCACTATTCAGAGCAAGGCTTGCGCGGTGGTTTGTTCTGCAAAAACCACCGGGTGGTCGCCACGACCTCCCCTCACCTCCTACACACTGCGATGCAGATATACTGCCTCATCAATTTAGGTAGGTCGTTTGTAGTGTTAGAATCTGTCTCGCAAGCGCATCTAGCAACGCTGAATCGCGCCTCCCCGCTAAACACCAGCACCGAGCACGGCCTAGTGAAGACAATCACCAACATCTTCTCGCACTGCAACTGCAGGGAGCTGCACGTATGCGTATACTTATTTGTGCCCGCTGCTATACCAGCTTCAACGTAACGGTTCCCAAAACTCCACGGCTGATGCATTTTCTTCGCGTGCTTCAGCCTTGCCAAAGACTTTTTGCTTAGCCTTTCGCAACCATGCAACAACGGCTCGATCAGATGAGCGCGCTTTCTGGCCAGAATACAATTCGGTCGCATCGCCAGAAAAAGAATGAGCTCACTGCAGCAGAAGGTGCGCGCTCACAAAATGCACAACGGCACGGTGCTCACACACGCACACTCCCTATGTCTGCGCCAAATACCGCATACTCCTATTTCAGCAGACGGAACGGATTTCAACAAGGGTAAGCAAAACACGTGCAGGCCATATACGAAATGCAAAAAGGTGAAGCTGGCTGCATTATGCGTTCTACGGGAACTGCCTCTTCTTCTTGGAAGATGAACGTTAATCAAAAACGCTCAACACCTGCGCGAAACTCCACGTGCAACCACGAGGACGGTGTGTGCCCCTTTGCCAGTGCCTCCAATGTTAAAGTGCTGTGGATACTTTGCCGTGCTATGCCGACTTCGAACGAAAATATGCGATACATTCACAAATTGTACTTCTTCCAAACGCAGACAACCTTGAAGAATCTTGGCAGACGAAAGGCACTAGCTTGTACCACGGTTTTCGCTTCCTCTCCTGCTATCCGACTACTACATAGTGAGCTACGGCTTTTGCGGTCTTCCGCATAACAGGGATGTGCATTTGCACAGGTCTAGTTGCACGCGTCGTCGGCCGCCACCCGCCCTTTGCTATTTTCATTCTCCGCAGAACAAGCAACATCATAGAAAACCAAGCTGGTCGTTTATACGAGTAAGCAGCCGACACAAGTTACCATGTATTCTTTGCTGCCTCCTAGCACGTATTGCGCTAGACCCATACTCCGCCACGGGTTCCATGATGCCGTGCATTTTCTCAAAACCCTTTTCCCAGGCACATAGAGCGACAGCGCAACATCCTGTCGCAGTCGATGCAAGGCAAGAGCGATGCTAAGGCAAAACGGGAGCCCGTTTCTTCCTGCATCGCAACTCCGCGCGTCTGAACGCATGCAAACAAGCTGCTATC
>NW_013570674.1:16363-18509 GCF_000499745.2 Eimeria mitis | reverse complement strand
GCTGAGCCGTAACAGTGTCCGCGACTGTCGCGAAAAAAACGCCATCATTTTTAGGGGCGCACATTCTGCGAAAACCACCGAGCGATCGTCACACCAGAAAAGGTTTCGCCGCATTGCGGCCGTATCCGCAAGCGCACACAAAGTCCAGATGCCCAGTGTGCTCACACCTGCAGACCCCCTACCTCTTCGGCATATACTTTGTATGCTTCTATCAAAAATTGGAGCTGGGCTCATCCAGACCACCCACATGAAACGGAACCTTGATAGCATCTGCAAGATAGCGCCGCTGGCTCCATGGCGCACACTTGTTGAATCGCGATCTGTTGGAAGACCACTCTGAATCGCAGATATTCAAGATGGACAGGAAAAATCGCTTGTAAATGCAGAAAAAGGGCCTGAGGTGTATTCCTGCCTACCGCGTCGGAGTTAATTGATCACTGTGCCGTGAAATGCCGAGCGTGAACGAAAATCAATGCCCCATTCATTAATTGCCCCTCCCTAAAGCACAACGGAAGCTCACTGATATCGCCGAACCAGTGAAACCAGTTTGAGCTGTTGTCGTCGCTTGCATCTGTCTCGCCCAATAGCTACGCAATGAGAGCCAGGTCCCGCGTTCTCGTGCGCAGGCGCAGTTGGTGTTTAGACCATTCGTGTAGGCCGCGCCGTCGAAGGTAGCTCGCCAGTCACGAATCTGCTTCTCCGTAGAACATCTACCACCATACAAAATTGCACTGGATGCCACTATTGCTGAGCGTTCGCTAAGTCACCCTGTAGCCGCCGCTGTCTGTACCCGCGTATTTCGCTGCACGTGTACTCGCTCACAAATTCACGCAGATCGTTTGCAGGGTCAGACTCTGTCTCGCAAACTGTGTAACGCAATGCCAAGATACGCTACCCCAGTGAATACTATAGAAGAGCACCAATAAAGGAAGGCGAGCCCCACATCTTCTCACACTTCAAGTCCGTATATCTGCACCCATGCAAGCACAGGCTGAACCGTAATGCCAATGACTGCTTTGAGAAGATGAATTTTCTTCGCCTGTGGGAGGCTTCTATGGACTCTCAACTCCGTATCAGGTGCACGATCTCTGGACAAAGCGGCGAGTGATCGGGTGCATGATCTCTGGACAAAGCGGCGAGTGATCGCAGTGCCAGAGAAGCCTTCGTCACACAGCGGGCATGGAATCGAGCATGTTCATGCTGCACGGCAAAGATTACATCCGTGCAGAATGAAAGCCTGCCTACAGCTAGCTTTGGCTAACTATGTCGGTGCATTAAGAAACGTGGGATGATGAAATCGAACGCACATCGGTTACATCTACATAAACTGTAGCTACTCCGAACCAAAGCTGCCTTGAGGGACCTTGCCGAAACAGAAACCCTACCTACGTCACGGGCCCTGCTCGCTTTTCTATTACGCAACAACAACACAGTGAACAACAAATACTGCGTCCTTTCGTGCAGGCGCTATAAGTATTTACACTACCATCATACATAAGCCGAATGTGAATCAATACCACTAAGCGCTTAGCAAAAATCACCGCGGAGGCGCTGCAGTCTCCAACTAGGTATTGCACCACCCATGCACTGCCTTATGCATTCGCTGAAATTGTCCGTAATCTACACATCTGTCTGACAAGCGCACTTCGCAGCGCAGAAACACCCCTCCCCACCGCCGAAACACCACGCCCCAGGGAGTGCCACATACAAGCACAGTCACAACAAAATAAGCTCCCCCTTCTTCTCACACTCCGACGCAAATGTGCACACATGCACATGCACATCCACTTATGCTCTCATACATCCTGAACGGAACAGTAACCACAAACGCGCCGACAAGATGTATTGGCTTCGCGTGCTTCAAACTTGCCACAAATTGTAGTGCTTTCTGAACCACCGCATGTTGAGATTCCTGGTTGCCTGGTGTTTGCACAGTTCTTGCCAAGACGTTGGACGATCGCCACGCGAGAGAAGCGCTTGCCACGCCGTTGCCCTACACGAGTGCAGACTGCTTAACTGTTCTCGGCGCTCATGGCGCTTGTGCTTCTTGCAATCACAGCGTATCAGTACATGTGTGTAAATATGAATGAGTATATAGATGGGAATATCGTCTTGCATATCCATGCAGCTTTTCAAACAAATGGCA
>NW_013570674.1:14597-16263 GCF_000499745.2 Eimeria mitis | reverse complement strand
GATCGCGCAGTCGCTGCTTCCTCCAACAGCGTACTCCGCCACTGATCCGCTATCACACGCATTCACTGAAATCGTTTGCAGTGTCCGGCTCTGTCTCTCAAGTGCATGCCGTGACGCGGAAGCACCCCCCGCTCCTAACCAAAGAAGAAAGCTCTCAAAACAAAACGAGCTCCTACATCGTCTCAACTTGCAACTAGATAAATGTGCATGCATGCGCATACACATCCATGCCTGCCACCGAAATGCATGAAGCGCGAATTTACATATATGCGTGTGCTAAGCAAATGAGATTGCCGCTGCCACTGCACTTTTTCTTTTGGACACTCGCGAGCCCCCGGACGCACAGATGACCTGCCGTAATACTGCAGCCACGATAACATGGACATAGAATATTGGCTCACATCAGCCACATGCCCTGAGCACACCTCACAGGTGCTGCTTACGTTGCTCACTGCTCACCTCTGCGCGCATTTCCAACTGTCGGCAAAACTGTGCGCATACTTGTTGGGCCGAACATAGCGAGGCACTGGCGTATCGCCTCTGTACGCAGGTGCATGAACTGCATGCGCGTTTGAGCTAGGAAACATCCACTTCAACCTCTCTTCTTCCAAGCAAAGAATATTGCTGCCGACATATCCACAAATTGCCCTATCGAACACCCAATACAGCTTAACTACCCACATCAAACCACTCCGAACACAAAATAGCCTGACTATTATCGCCAAACAGGTATCCCATATATGCCCTGCGGGTCCTGCTTTCCTTTGTATTACTCAACAGCTGCACAGTGAACGGGCATCGCAATATTTTTCGCAAGTAAGTACTGGCACGCTTCGTCTTGGGGGCGCCGTCCCGCGCCGTCGCCCGCCGCCCGCCCGATTGCCAATCGCCGGAGAACAGGCCCCATCATACACAACTGGCTGGAGATCAGTACGTCGAAACATTTGGCACAAACCACCGCGTACACGCTGGCACGTCAAACCACGTGTCGCGATGCGCATAGGTTCCCTCACCGCTCCAGTGATATCGCTTGCAATGCCGGACTCTGTCTCGCCGGTAGACTCAAGAGCGACAAAACATCCGGCTGCAGTAGGTACCAAAGGTGAGCGGGGTTCAAGTAAGCCGGGCTCCAACTTCGTATCGCGCTGCAACTCCATAAATCTGCACCCATGCACGGGCACATCCATAAGTGCCACCCAGATGCCGGAAACGCGAACCTACCCATACCCGTGACAAACAGTAGAATTTGGTATATATGTGCCGTACGCCGTCTGCGTTCGCTTGTCATGCTCAGTACCTGCACCGTGAACTGCAGGTTCTGCGCCTTTCTGCACAACCGCCATTAACAATCACGGAGTTGGGTTTGGCCGCGCCGTCAGCTGCCGCCTGGGTTCCGCTTTCTTCGTTCCATGCAGAACAATTACCATTGTACGTTGCTGAGCTGAGCTACAGTACCTTCACAGGTTCGGTACAAATCATCGCATTGGTACTGCTTTTTCCTGCCAGCAACGCGCTGCAGGTGCACTGCCTCGCCGACTCGGTGAGATCGCTTGTGATGGCAGGCCCTTTCTCGCAAACGCCCGTCGCAGAGACGGACAATCCCGACGCGCCAAATCCCAAAGAGAGCACGGCTAACTCTAAAACAAAACCCTATTTCGTTTCACAA
>NW_013570674.1:10529-14497 GCF_000499745.2 Eimeria mitis | reverse complement strand
CGTCGCAGAGACGGACAATCCCGACGCGCCAAATCCCAAAGAGAGCACGGCTAACTCTAAAACAAAACCCCATTTCGTTTCACAACGCAACTTCATATATATATGCAGAATGCACATATCCATCCGTGCCTGCTCTCATAGAGGCTGAAACGTAAACAAGTGCATAACTGCGCCAAACATATGAATTTGGGCCGCATGCTCAAACCTTGGAACAGACTATTCTAGCCACCGGACGGTTCGAATATCTGCAACTCTGGTTGCTAACTATGTGCATGCATCCTGACGAGAACAAGTCGCGATCGCAGCGCCACAGCAGGTTTCGCAACAGCACAGTCGTAGACGTGCGCGCACAAACTGCACGACCCCTCAAAAACTTCACCTGCGAGCCGACTAACTCTCTGCAAAAGCATAACGTTGTGAGGCAGGAGCGTGCAGGCTCACATCAAGCTTGTTACAAAATACAGAAGCAAGGTAAGTTTCTTCTAAATCAGCTTGCAGGGGGAAAAGAGACAAGTCAAGCATCTGGCAAACACTCATTGAACAGCCGTTGCATCTTTATAAACTGTAGATATTCCGAACCAATGATAGCTTGATGGACGTTGCTGTACCAGAAACCCCACGTATGGTTCGGAAGCCGCTCCTTTGTGTATTAGGCAACAGCAACACAGTGAGCTACAAGTGCTACGTTCTTTCGCGCAACCGCTATGAATGCTTACACAGTTTGGGCTGGCAAAGCTGTCGGCACCGGCTCGCCGTTCGCTATTGGCTATCATCATACATGAGCGGAATGCGAATCAGTACTACTAAACGGTTAGCACAAATCAACGCGTAGGTGCTGTTGCGTTCAACTATGTATTGTTCGCATGAACTGCCTCATGCGCTCACTGAAGTGGTCTGTAATGAGCTGGCTGCACGGGACGCCCTTGTCGAATTGCTCGTTGGAGGCCCAACGACAACCGAAAGTGCTCAAAAAAGTGCAAAAATCGTCACGTACGTGCAGACAGAGAGCTCTTTTTTCCGTCTGTCTTTGGCTGCTGTGGTGGAGTGCTTTGCACACGTTTCGCTGAGCTGCCGAGACGAAACGCAAATCCGTGATGCATTCATCAATTGCACCGGCTCCAAATATAAAGCAGCTTTGTCTCGTACAAGCACAAACACCAGTCTGCTACGGCTCTGCTTTCGTTTGCGTTAGCCGAGAGCAACACAGTGAGTCCCAGGTTTCGCGACCCTTTGTGCAAGCATGGTGAATATATACAGACATCCACGCCCTGGCAGTACAAAGCCCCAAGCACACCAGCAGGAATACCTGCGCCAAGCAGATGAATTGTTTCTAAATTCTTTACTTCCTGGGCAAAGCAGCGAGTGGCCCCAACGCCAGAAAGGGCTTCGTTACATGGTGGCCGTAGATCCACGCAGATATCCAGCATGACTGCCTGACCTTCGCACATGCAGTTTTTTCAGCATGCCAAATATTGCATATAGTCATATCTTCAGATGGAACTGGAGTAGATTCCATACCGGGAAAGAAAACCAAGCAAGAGCCTGATACCAACTGTAAAATGGTGCAGTGTGTTGCACGGGGCTTCCTTGTTGAGTAGCTCCTCTTTCGCAAATATGCACGAGTCAAGAATATCAAAGATGTACGAGAAACATCACGTGCTTGCAGGCCGACGACATGCTTCCCGTTTGTCTCTAATACTGGACTGTCATGAGCAGTGTGTCGTGCGATGCCGAGGTCGAACGAAAATCAGTGATACATTTATAATTTGCACCTTTCTAGACACATGACAGCGTAAATGACCCCGCCGCACGAGAAGCACTAACCTACGCCACAAGATTCGCTTCCCTTGGTTTTGCCTAATACCTACACAATGAGCCCCATGTACTGCGTTCTTTCATATAAACCCCGAGATGATTCACACAATTCGTGCGCGCTCAGTGAATATCTGCATAATTCGCGTAGGCCGCGCCGTCAAACACGGTTTGCGCTTCGCTATTCCGTTTCTCATCAGAACAGCTAGAACGACGTATAACTGCATATAACTGCGCTGTCCATCAAAACTATCACCGTGTAATTGGTGTTGCCTACTACGTATCGTGCTGTACATGAGCTGCCTCACCAATTCGCTGAGCTCATCTGGAATGTTAGGCTTTGTCTCACAAACACTAGGAGAGCTGGTTCTTCACTAGTCGTGCTATGCTTCGTCACGTACCGGAGCTCAGTACTTTGCCGAAACAATTTACCAAGGAGGAGTTGCTCGCTGAAACACTCTGCCCCATCAGATGCCGACGGTTAGCGCGGCTAGGCAAAAGCCATCTTCCACTTCGTTCCACACTGCAACTCTATAATTCAACATGCAGATGTATGTGTATGCACGTCTGCTTCCATACAAACTGAGCGGTGATAGCATTCGAAAGCGCGCCGAGAAGATGAATTTGCTCAGATGACCAGTCCTGTTACTAACGGTCCTACTCACGCTCACAAATATGAGTTCTTATTATGCGCATACTTTCTGGCCAAAATGGCGAGTTACCGCAACGACAGAGAAAGCTCCGCCACCGCCTCGCAGTAAACGCAAGAACGCAAACTGCACAGCCCCACAAATCATACATGAAGGTCCCCTAGCGTTTCGCCAAATACTGTGTATGCTCCTACCGGAAGACGAAGGTGGCTTTAGAACCATCCGTAAGCATAATATGAGCGGCAAAACGATTCAGGCTTATTCATGGGGCGTGCTTCTTTTTGGAGATCAATGACAACCGAAAATGTTTGAGAAGTACAGGGAACATAATTTGCGTGCATACTGACGGCCTGCTTCCCGCTCGCCGCTTGCCGTTGCCTACTCCGGAGTGGTCTGGACAGGCTCCCGTGAGCTGTCGAGCGCAAACAAAACTCAGTGAGACATCCGTGAATTACATCAACTTCGGATACGGAATAGCCTAACAGCTTTAGTAGTCTTGCTGAACCAGGGACATCAACAGACACTACCAGTTCCGCTTTCCTTCATCTTGACCAATTGCGCAATTAGCCTCAGCATCTGCGTTCTTTTCCGCGAGTGAACAGGGTATATAGACAAGTTGCTTTCCCGCACCAGCAAACGCTGTCCTCACCCCGTTATTCCGGATCTCCACAGAACATCTACAATTGCAAGTAATTGAGCTGATCGTCAATATTACTATAAGCTTGACGCATGACACACAGTAGTCGCTATGCCTCCCACTATCTATTCCGCTGCAGATATATTGCCTAGCCAGTTCACTCAAAGGAGAAGCATGGCTGAAGCAAAACGAGGTCCTACTTCTTCTCACATTATAAGTCCATAAATGTGCACTCATGCACATACGCATGCACGCCTGTTCTCCTACAGTCTGGGAGGTAGCAGTGCCCATGAGCGGATACATTTGATTCGCGTGCGTGAGACTTACTGCAAACGATTCTAGCTCTTAAGCGTTTGCCACCTTTGCACATCTGGATTCCATTTTATGTCCATACTCTCTAAAGAAGACATATCGCGACCGCAACAACAAAAAATGCCTTGGACTACCGCAAACGTGAACCAGAGTACAAAACGTGCACAACCCCACGGTGCAGCTAGTTACATGCGACGCCCCTGTCATATCACAACATTTGGAATACTAACGAGATTCAAAAAGATTGGAGCAGCGCACCACGCCCAGCGTAGATGTAGCCCAACACCCTGCTTCCACCTGGCCGATGCCTACCATACGCTCCGGGTTCCGCGTTTCTCTTGCGCAACCGCAGCGGGTACCTCGATATTTTGTGTTAACCGCACCGACAAACAGGGCTCTCGCTTACCTATTCCGATCCTACGCAGAGTTACAAGGCCAACACACTCCGACCCAGTGAATATCCTTGAAGCACACGGCTAAATCAAAACCCAATTCTACTCCTTTTCAACATGCAACTCCATGCATATGCACCCATGCACATATAGAACCAAGACTGG
>NW_013570674.1:9609-10389 GCF_000499745.2 Eimeria mitis | reverse complement strand
CCTGGACAAAACGGGCGCTCGATCGTAAACTGAGGAAGAGCCTCAACGTCCAGCAGCAGTAGAGGTAAGTGCACAAATTGCAATAATAGCACGATGCTTACGCATGCAGTCATGCTAGTTCTGTGTCCGACACTGTTTTACTGCTTTTGGAGGACGGAGCAGATTTTCGCCACGCAGAGGAACCGAGAGCAAGCCTACTACCACGCGCAAAACAATGCANGGCTACATGGGTCGTTCTTTTCCAAACGTCCCTTGTTAGCAGACCAACGATAGTCAAGAAGGTTCTAGCGGTGGAGCAAGCGTCGCATGCATACATGTGTACGGCCTGCTTATCGGTTGCTGCGACCTGATATGTTCGGGCGCCATGAGCGCGTTATCGTGAGGTCGAAAACGTTAGCGGAAGCCAGTGGCAAATTCAAGCATTGCAACGCCGAGCCCAATGCATGATCGCAAAGCACCGGAAACACCACCTGCGCTACACGCTGCGTTTTCTGTTGTACTTCCCAACACATACACGATGTGCAACGAATCCACTGATCCTTCGTACAAAAGCCATGCCTATGTACACAATTGTGCTGGCCACGCCGTCCGTGGCTGCGCTCCGTTCGCTATGCCGGTTCGCCACAGAACATCTACTATCGTGAACAATCGATCTGGCCGTCAACACTACTGGGCGTGTCCCACGAATCACCGCGTAGTCCTTTGCTGCCCCCTACCGGGTATTGCAGTGCACAGACACTGTCTCAAATGGCCAATACACTCCGACCCAGTGAATATCCT
>NW_013570674.1:7138-9542 GCF_000499745.2 Eimeria mitis | reverse complement strand
TTGCGTCTCTGCACCTCTGTCTCCGCATCATGTGCATACTGACTGACCAAAACGGCGCTCGATCGTAAACCCAGGAAGGGCCTCAACGTCGAGCAGCAGTAGAGGTAAGTACACAAATTGCAATAATCTCACGATGCTTCCGCATGCAATCCTGCTAGTTCTCTATCCGACACAGTGTAAACTGTGTCGGGCAGCTGTTGGAGGAAGGAGCAGATTTTGGCAAGGCAAAGGAGCTGAGAGCAAGCCTACTACAACGTGCAAGACAATGCAGGTTGGTGAACGGGACGAGCTTGTCGAAACGACTTTTGTTGTTCGACCAAAGGGAACAGGAGCCAATAGGATGTGCAGGGAACAGAACATGTGTTCGGAGAGAAGACCGGTCTCCCGTTCACCTTGGCCTACTATGCCAAACCGCTATGAAGGGTGTGGGGCGAGATGCCGACGTAGAGCAAATTTCAGGGACGTGCCAATCACGTGAAAGTATTGCGAGCACAAAACAGGCCGACAATGCTTACCAAGCGAAACACGCCACCCTGCGGCACGGTTGCCGCCTTTTTTTGACGTAGCCACCTACTAGACATGGAGATAGGGCCTCCCCCTTTGTTTGGGCAAGCGCGTTGAGGTTTTGCGCAATGCGTCTTAGCGGCGCCGTCGTCGACTTCCCGCCCTCCGCGCTTATGGCTGTCCGCGGAACGATTATCATCACGTTACTTAGCGTTTAGTGCAAATAACCGCATAGTTGTTTCTGCCGCCCACTACATATTGCGCCGCCTTGAAAATTCGACGCGAGCGTTGGTAATGTCAGATCCTGTCGAGGAAACGCATGCCGGAGCGCCAAGACATCAAGACCAGGCAAATATCGTGGACGAACACAGTAAGGCAGAACCAGCTCTAACTTCTTCTCACACAGCAATTCCATAAAATTGCACTCATGCGCATAAAGATCCACGCAGGTAACAAGAAAGCCCAAAACACAACAATACCAATACCCATACCACAGCAGATGGGTGTTCTTTTGAGTGCATAATTTCTGGCCACAGTAGAGAGCAAACGCTACGCCAGAGAACGCTCTGCCATATTGCAGTCGTAGCTGTGCGCACACAAACCGCATAAGCCTATACTGCTCACGCATGCAGCTTCACTTGCTCCTTGCCACATACTGCATATACGCTGGCCGGCAGACGGCACCATTTTCAACCAAGGCAAGCAACGTAAGCAAAAGAGTAGAAGCAACTGCAAAGGGGTGCAGCTTGCTGCAGTGAGGAGTTGTCCAATCGCTTCTTTCATGAATACCAACGATACTCGGAAGCATTTACGACGTAAAGGAGACCACATGAAGACGGTACGGTGATATGCCAAGCTTCGACAAATCGGGAACGCATTCATTGACTTTCCCTACCCTGAACCCAAAACCGCTTAACTAATCTGGCCGAACTAGGAACACCGGCCTGCACTACGTAATCCGCTTTGCTGTGTGTTTCCCGATAGTTACACAGTGAGCCCCATGTTCCGAGTTCTTCTGCAACCGCGCCATGAGTATTTTACAAAGTTCCTGGTCACTCCGCCGCCGGCTGCGATCTGCCTATCGCTATTCCCGTCCTTCACAGAACCTCTACTGTCCCACATAACAGGTTTGGGCGTCCATACTACTTAATATCTGGAGCAGATCACCCCGCGCCTGCCGCCACGTACTGCGTTGCACACATACCCCCTCACAAATTCACTGAGGTTGTTTGGCATGTTAGGATCTGTCTCGAAAGCCCAAGGCGCAGCGCCCTAACATCTTGCCCCAGTAGATAATGAAGAAGAGTACGGTTCAATCAAAACTTAATCTAGCATCTCCTCGCACAGAAACTTTGTAAATCTGAGCTCATGCACATGCATGCGTGCTCGCATACAAGCTAAAAGGTAAAAGTACACACAGCCGCGGCAACACTTCGAATTTGCTTCGACTGCATCAGGTGCAATACAAAGTGAACGTTTGCTGAGCGCATCGCCACAATTCCGGCTTCCCAGTATTTGCGCACTTTCTGCCAAAACAGTGGCATATCACTTTGCGAGAGAGGCCTTTGTCACACAGTTGTCGTAGACGACTGTGCAGGAACTGCATATCCCCACAATACATTCGCAGACAGGGTCTCGATCTCTCCGCCAGAAAATGCGCACACCCCCATCAAAGGGCAAAGAGTATTTGAAGTGGTGTGAACAAATGAACAAATCAAGTGCAACCTCATTAGCGTGGGCAAGATAATGCAGCTGGCTGCATGTGGTGTCTTTCTACAAACCGTTTATTTATGGAAGACACGAGAATCGCGAATGCTCAAGAAATCCCTGCAAGAACACGTGCAAGCAACGGGCCTGTTTCAATTTTGCCTCCGCGTACTATATCGGATTGTTATGAAGT
>NW_013570674.1:5514-7038 GCF_000499745.2 Eimeria mitis | reverse complement strand
ACGTGGGATGCCCGCAACTACCATCATACACTACCGGGCTGGCGGTCAATAATTCTCAGCGTTTGACACAAATCACCGCATTGGTAGCTGCTGAGTCCAAGCCCGTATTGTGCTGTACGCACACTGGCGCACCAGTTCACTGAAATCCTTTGTAATATCGGACTTACGTCTTAGCTACACAAGCCTTCGCCTCATCACGTACCAAGAAACAGTTGGGTCAAGCAAGACAAGCTGTCATTTGCTCTCACGCTGCGCCTACGTAAATCTTCGTGCACGCGCATACGCATTCATGCCGCCCATAAAAATGTCTAAAACGTAGCAGTAGCCATGGTTGAGCCAAGCGAGTGGGTTCGGTATAAATGTCATACTTGCTGGGTAAAGCAGCGAGCTACTGTGGCTGTGGAGAATGCTTCGCTATACTGCGACGACCAAGCCGCGTAAGCGTCATACCTCATGGTGCCCAAGAAGATCGCACAGCTCTCCGCTATCTTCTGCGTAAATCCATGTCGGCAGATGGAGCTAATTGCAACCAGAATTATGGTCCAGCTGGCTGCATGGAGCGTCGTCGTTGAATGATTTGACGTTGGAAGACCAACGATAATCGAAGAGGTTACAGATATAAGGGACCTATGGACCAAGTTTCACCGTAACGCATTCGCGTCTGGCGATTGCTGCGAACAGATTGTTGTGGCATAGGTAGCTCGAAAGAGTACCAATGGCACATACATAACTTGCACCTCCTCCGGACGCAAGGCATTTTAACCAATTTGGCCAAACTAGAACTACCCGCTGCCGGAGTCCGCTTTAGTCTGTTAAGCTCAAGAGCCTAGCTGCAGGCTCTGCGTTCGTTTGTGCACGTGCCCTTAATAGTCATGCAATTGGCTCTAGTCGCGCTGTCAGATGCTGCATGGTTTCCAGTTTTCTTGTTCGCTCCAGGACAACTACCAACGTCCACGACCAAAATGAGCTTCGGCACTCAAACAGATTATATACGAATCATTGCCTTGCTACAGTTGCTTCCTACCACATTATTCAACGCACATACACGGGCTCGCTCATTCAGTGATATCAATTGCGATGTTAGGCTCTGTCACGCAAACACTAATGTCGCAGGGCCGAAACACCCCTCACTAGCCAATACCAAATCAGGGCACGCCTAAGTCAAAATGAAGTCCCACTTCTTTTCAGACTGCAATTCATTAACTTTACACACATGTACATATATACCCATGCCTCCTCTCATACAGCCTAAAACGTAAACGTGCGCATAGCTGGGCGGAGCAGGTGGATTGGACCGGATGGTAAAGGCTTGATACCAACTGTTCTACCTGCTGGATCATTATCTCCACAACTGTACCACCATAGCTATGTCCATACTCTCTGATTAAACCAACGCGCGACGGCAACGCCAGATAACGCTTCGGCACACCGCGGCCATAGAGATGCGCACACATGCTGCACGACCCCTCGATAGCATAAAGTGGTGGTGCTGGAATGCGCATGTTAGTACTAGGTTTCTTAGAA
>NW_013570674.1:3190-5483 GCF_000499745.2 Eimeria mitis | reverse complement strand
CATCTAAGAACGGGAAAAATTCCTGCCAAATATCAGTGACACATCCACGAAATTCAGCAAGCGGGGCGTGCATAGCACTACTAACGGAGCAACGGCAAACTTAACACCACCAGAAGAGCTGCACGCTTCAGGCGGGTCGTGCAGTGCCACGCCCACATGCACCATCCCTGTAAACCGTTGTGCCGTCACCCCCCCCTCGGAGCTCCGTTCGGCTCGTTTATAGTAATGCCGCTATCACCGTCCAAACTTCGACCCACACGATATGCATCAATCATTTCTGCAGAACTCAACGCCGCTTCACATGACACGGATGCGACACATACAAAAAGTTGCCATAGGCATTTGATCTGCCCTGCACACGCATATCGAAACAGCAGGGAAACCCAGGCAAAGCGAATACGCCAAAGCAAATCTCAACTGCTACTACCGTGGCATGTCCACCTCTATAATTGTGTGCACGTTTCAGCGTATGTGTTTGACACCTGTGAAACTGCACGCATTTAAGCAATCACCTGCAACATTTCATTCCAAAACAAATCTGCTTCAAGTGCTTCAGCCCCTATGCACACTGAGCTGGCTGATACAGCGTGTTGTCCGTTATGCGTACTAACTGCGCAACAAGCAACTGATACGTCGCAAGGGCACTAGAAATTAGCGCATGCGCATACGACCTATATGGCCTGCATACGGTCAACGCATAATCACTGGCATTATCACCATGTGCGGCTTGCGCCTTATGACCCTTCATGAGCGCACCCACTACAGCTCCCCAAAGGTAGCGCATATACGCATATCGGGACAGCGTTATGCCACTTTCGGGGGGCCAAACGCATGCATGGCGAAAGCAAACTAGATTTCGACTGAAATGTTCGCATGAGGTATCTTCCCACAACTTTCGCCTTTTGGGAGGCCTTCCCCGACGTACGAAAAATCTCATGCACGCGCAGAACACTGGACCGCTTCCCCATTGTCATTGCATACCGTATGCATGGCTTTAAAGACGAATAAAGCCGAATAACAGCGACATTCATGAATGATGCGTTCACGGTATAGGCTGAAGTCCTAACTAGCCTCACCAAATCAAAGAATCCCCCGTCATGCATCTTCCACGGCAGCTCAGGACGCCTGTGAACAGAATCGTTCTGTAAAGTAGCGTCGCATGCAGTTCGAAATCTTGCCCCGCTACCGGCACAGGGAGTACCAGCTTGCACGGTGGCGTTGGTTTTCAATGCAACAGCTCGCTTATGACAGCTGAGAGCGCCATCCGATGATAAAACTGACTCGTATTAAAAAGTAACGGGCGCACATGTGCCACCCTATGCCTTGCAAACACACACAGCTTGCAGTGGCAGAGACTCTCTAAACCGCGTAGGTTAAGCACACACAGCTTGCAATGACAGAGCCTGTCCAGCACGCGTGCGATGTTACAACTCTCCCCAAAATATACTAAAACGGTGAGCTGTACAAGCTAAACAATTTTTCGCTGCTCCTTGCGGTGCGCGCATCCTTCTGAAAACATACATGCATCTAGTACGGCTCACCTGCCTTAAACCACCCTGAAGAACAGCCTGAATATCGGATAACGTAGAATGAGGACTCGTCAAGGTTCATCAACAGCACCGCTTGCAGCTGCTGCCCACACTGGTGGCTGCTGGCCACCGCAGATCTCCACAACTACCCGCTAGACTGTGTGCATACGTACTGGGGCGAACAGAGTGGGGTGAAAACGGAAGAAGGTATTGCACTGCCTCTGTTGATCGGCGCATTTATTGTATGCACCTCCACCGCATAAGTCACAACCACATCAACCTGCCTTCTGGCAAGGGATGTGTATACAATCGGTAATCCTACTAAAATTGATCGCTTACGACAGCCAGTATAGAGGTCGTACTCCGTTGAAGTGTTGGCAACATCCGAAAGGCTCTCGGACCAATAGGACAGGGGTCTCACGCGCAGAGCAGTGAACCGCTTCATCGTGGCTTGTGCTCTTACATGCAGGTAACTCAGAGCAAGTCTTCCACAAGACAGACGGCTTGGCCCAGTATCAATAATAGACTTAGCCCATTCACGCGAGAATCAAACATCCTTGCCGATCTCAGGGAGCTGTGCATTCAACATGACTACTTCTAACATGGATGCTCAGGTATACACCACGCACAGCCCGCCAGATCGTGCAGTTGCGCAGGCCTGACTTCCCGATCGCCTCGATATTGGGAAAACGGCTTCACCGCTTCAACCCCTCCCAGTATCGCCAAGCAGCGCCTAACAAAAAACAGCGACATATTGCAGTGGC
>NW_013570674.1:1173-3142 GCF_000499745.2 Eimeria mitis | reverse complement strand
CTCGCCTTAGAGGATACCAAGGAAGCTTACCTGCAAAATGTAATGATTTCTCGCTGTCCCTGCTGGTGCACGTTTCCCTCTAAAAGCACGTATGCATGTGAATGCACAGTTCACGTCCATCGACACCCCGGGGGAGACGAGACACTCGTAGCAAACAGCTCGTAGCAGACGCATGCACTCAGCACGTCTCACAGTCGCTGCTCACATTGTTGGCAGCTGACCTTTGTGCACCTCCTCAACTGTCGACTAGACTGTGTCCATACTTGCCGGGCCAAAGAGCGCTGCTTCAACGGAATAAGGCACTGCCGCATTCTCTCTGTAGGTAGACGCACGAACTGTATGCTCCACCGATATAAGTGACGACCACGTCAACCTGCCGTCCAGCAAGGGACCTGTATACAGTCCATGACCCTCCTCCTCGCACTTATCGCAAACAACAGCACGCGTAAAGGTCGCTTACCATTCATGTTGATCATATTTTGAAGGGTCCGAACGAATGTAAAAAGCAGCTCACCTTAACCGCTTCTTGTGTCTCTGGCTATTACTGGTAGGTGGAACAGAGGCTTGTCCACAAGACGTAGGGTTTGATCGAGTACCCAGAATACGCTTATCCACTGAACGTCATCCAAAATGGAACATGCTCGTTGATCCCACCAAGCCGAGCATCAACATCAACGGCTTGTTGCATAGACGCTCAGGCAAGGCATGGACAGCCCATCAGATCCACGAGTTGCAGAGCCCATGCTGTCTGTTAGCATGGGAAGCCGCTTCATCCCCTCCAGCGTAGGCAAACAACGCCTAACAGAATGGCAGAAATTTTCCAACGCACCCAGACCAAAGTGCCGTTATACCTGGCCCTAGAGAATACAAAAGAATTGCGATAGCAAAGCACAGCGATTGATCGCCGGTCCTGCCGTTGCGCGTTTGCTTCTGGAAACGCGCATGAACCTAAATGCACAGCTCACGTGCCATAACACCTCGTAGAAAAACGGCTCACACCACATGCATGCCAGCAGAATGCCGTACAGTCGTTGTTCAGACTGCTGACTGCCGAACTGTGTGAACTGTGTGCCCATATCTCCAACTGGCTGTGCGCATATTTCCTGGGCCGAAAAGAGCGCAACTGCAAGGGAAAAAGAAGTTGACACACCGCCTTTGTAAATAAACGTATGCATTGTATCCTTCTCCACTACGTGCGTAACACCCACTTCAACGCGATCCCTTTTAAGGGACATGCATACAATCCATGGTCCCCCCCCATATGGATCGCCAGCAGCAACACGTTCGCGGATCGTTCTCTGTTGAAGTGCCGACGATATTCGAGTAGTATTCGGATAGATGCGTAAGGTTTTCACGCAAAGAACGGTGGTCTGCTTCCTCATGGCCTCGCCCATTACTTATGAGTCAGGTAGAGCATTCTACCACGAAAGGTCGGGTTCGATTGAGTACCACGGATACACTAAGACATTCCACGCCCTCGTGAACCAAGCATGTTTGCCGATCTCACCGAGCCAAAGGCACGTCTTAACTGTATGTTGCACGCAAGCTCAAGCCAAGCACGCTCAGCAGTCCTCCACATCGCACAGCTCCACGGATCTCCTTCTTCGTCCGCCTGGGTCTTCGGCAATCGACTTCAACCTGTCCTGCCTTGCCAAACCGTGCAGACCACAATGACGACGATAACTTGTAGTGATAGACCCTTTGCAGCACATGCAGATCAACGCGCCGTTATGCCTCGCCCTCCATAGTCCAGACGATATGTGCTGTCCTAGCGAAGTGCTTTCTCGCTGCTCCTGCAGCGACACATGTTTTCGTTGATAGGTGCTCGAATTGTATGCAGCTTCGATATAAGCAACACCGGCTTCAACCTGCTCCATCTCAAGAGGCGTGTATACAATCCATGATTATCCTCACATTTACCGCCAACAACAGCGAGTAACGGAGTTCTCTGTTGAAACCCGAAGAGTGC
>NW_013570674.1:0-1095 GCF_000499745.2 Eimeria mitis | reverse complement strand
AGATTCATATCCGTGTTCCACAAGATTTAGGGTTTGATCGAGTAACGGAAATACATTTACGCCGTCCACGGCCACGATAGCCTAACATGTTTGCCGATATCACCAACTCCAGCACCTGCTTTCACTACTTGTTGTCTAAAATACGCTTCTTACAGCGAAGCAGTGGGCTGTCGCATCGAAACGATTCCTCTGTGCTCCCACCAGTGACGTTCCCCTGTGAAGATGTGCATGCATCTAAACGCACAGGTTCGCCTTCCTTGCGAGTGCCCGTCGGATAGCCTACGTGCAGACTGCGGTGTCGTACCAGATGCATACACTCAGCACGTCTCTCAGTCGCTGCTTTCAGTGCTGGTTTCTGAGATATGCACACCTCTCCAGCGGTCAATCAGACTGTATGCATACTTGCTAAGCCGAACAGAGAGCTGTTACAACGGAAGAAGGCATTTCCATACTCGCTCTGTAGAGAGTTGCACGAACTGTAGGCGCCACCGATTCAACTCGCATGCACTTCACTCACCTTCACCCTACGGCTTTGTCGCCACCAGCGGCAAGCGTGAAGTTGTTGATTCTTGGACCGTTGACGGCATCCGAAACATGTTCGGACCGAGACAAAAAAGCGCCAACGCGCAGAACAGTGAAGCCGCTCCTCTTATCACTTTGACTTAAAAATTGATGCTATATATTTTCGCGGATCTAGCCCCGACAATTAGTTGTCGGCAATACAAAGCCGTCATCCACAGGCTTTTCGGCTTGACCGAGCACCAATAGCGCACCCAAGTTCCCGCGAACCAAGCATTTACGCCGATATCAACACTTCCCTCATCAACCGTAAGTCCTTGCTGCACGTAAAACTGTGCACCCGACTCCTCCAGAGCGTAGAGGTCCACGGGTCTCCCTGTCCGCGCATCTGGTTCCTCGAAATGCAACGTCTCCAATTTCTGGCCTGGCAATGTCTAACCCAATGGTGGCAACTCCATGCCGTTTGGCCGACCGTTCTCCACACATGCAGATTACAAGCGCCGTTCTATACTACACGAATACCGAACAAGTCCGCCGACATACCGGAATGATTGCTCGCTGCTCCTGCCGGTGCAC
>NW_013570673.1:6509-8245 GCF_000499745.2 Eimeria mitis | reverse complement strand
TATATATATATATATATATATATATATGTACAAATCTGTCTCTAGAGGGTTACTAAAGTGAGTGTGTTTGTTCTAAATGCAGAACTAACAAAACGAGATAAAGGAAAACCTTTTAATAACAAGCGAGCAGGTTGTTGTTTAAAAAAATATTAAAGGGATTGTTTGCAGCATAAAAAACAAATAAAGAAATAAAAATAAAAATAAAAGAATTAACGAAAAAGAGTTAAGTATAAGAATGAAGAACAAAAAAGGATGAGAATAGAGCAGTGAATAAACAAAGAGAGAAGAAAAAAAAAGAGAAAGAATATAGAAGAGAGTAGAACAAAGAACAAAAAAAAGAGAAAAAAAGTAAATAAATAAATTTATATTTATTTGTTTTATAGTTTCTCTCTCTCAACACAAATATCAATGGCGGCAGCCATCTTGTTTGTGAATTTAAAACAAAATTTGTTTATCGCATTTCCTTCTCAGCAGCTCCAAATATTTGCGTAAATGTTTAGACTCGTACACAGGCAGAGTATCCTGTAAAAGAAAGAAATAAAACTATTATATTTGTTTAATATTTAAATAGAAAGAACACAACAAATAATATTAATATATTTGTTTAAATTAATAGTTAAATAGAAAGAACACAAAAAATAATATTATTATATTTGTTTAATTTATTAATTACATAGAGACAACACAAGAAATAGTATTATTATATTTTCAAATCATTTATTTAATTAAACAAACTAACTATAGATATTAAATTAAATTAAATTAAATTAAAATTAAGTTAAATTAAGTTAAATTAAATCAAATTAAATTAAATTAAATTAAAATAAAAAATAAAATAAAATAAACAATTCAAGCATTTCTTTTTTTCATTCACAAGAAGAACAACAAAGACGCACAGAGTTAAATTAGATTACATTAAATTAGATTAAATTAAAATTAAGTTAAATTAAGTTAAATTAACGTAAATTAAATAAAAATAAAATAAAATGAAATAAAATAAAAATTCAAGCATTTCTTTTTTTTTATTAACAAGAAGAACAAAGACGCACCGAGTTAAATTAAATTGAATCAAAATTAAGTTAAATTAAATTAAATTAAATTAAAATAAAATAAAATAAAATAAAAATTTAAACATTTCTTTTTTTTATTAAGAAGAAGAACAAAGACGCACAGAGTTGATGGCGTTACACCACAAGACGTCTGCTGCCGCCTGCGACCAGAACATCAGCGTAGCGCATGCAGCAGCGTTTACTGCTTCTTGAAAAACCTAAGAAAAAGAAAAATAAATAAAATAAAAAAAAAATTAAATATAATATAATAAAATAAAGTAAACAAAAATAAAATAAAATAAAATAAAATAAAATAAAATAAAATAAAATAAAATAAAATAAAATAAAATAAAATAAAGTACAGTAAAATTAAACAAAATAAAATATAAAATAAAATAAAATAAAATTAAATAAAATTAAACAGAATAAAATAAAATAAAATATAAAAAAAGAGTTTTGGTTTGGCTTACTGTTAATACAAGAGTAGAAATAACAAAGACAACCATCACAACAACAGGGATTGAGTCTAGCGCTTTCTCCCCCTACAAAAATAAAAAAGAATAAAATAATAATTGTATAATATAATTTTAATATAAATTATTTAAATAAAATAGTTTTCTTTTCTATAAACATTAAATATAATGTGTTTAATAGTGTAATTAGTGTATTTATTATATAAAATAATAT
>NW_013570673.1:4941-6490 GCF_000499745.2 Eimeria mitis | reverse complement strand
AAAAAAAAAAAAAAAAAAAAAAAAAAAAAAAAAAAAAAAAAAAAAAAGATAAATGCTGCTAATATATCTACACACCGTGTTGTTAAATATAGGCGCCAATTCAAGAGCAATCCAAGTGAAGACCGCGACGAATATACTCTGAATATAAATTAAATATAAATTAAAATAAAATAAAATAAAATAAAATAAATTGTTTTTTATGAACACAATTAAAAATAAAGATTAAATATTTTAACTGCTTTTTTATTTGCCGTTCTCCGCTCACCATAACAGAGAAGAAACCAACTTGAAATACAGGGCTGATTAAAAAAATAAAAAAATAAAAAAAAATAAAATAAATAAATAAAATTATTTTTTTGTTTTGTTTTGAGCTGTATTCACCTTAACAACTCCTGCAGAATATAACGACGCCCATGGTAGTGATCGTCTACCTTTCCTTGTGTTATTTCCTGTTTAATAGAAACATAAATTTTATATTTTTTTAATTATTTTTATTAAAATTTAATAAAACATTTATTTTATTAAATTTAATATGTAAAAACTTTTATTTTGTATAACTTAAATTTATAGAATAAATTATTTTATATAGTTTAAATATATTAAAATAATTTACTTTATATAATATAATTTATAAAATAAAATATTTTATATAATTTGAATATACAAAAAAATTTATTTTATATAATTCAATAATATAAAATAATTTATTTTATATAATTTAAATGTATTAAATAAATTATTCTATATAGTTTAAATAAATAAAATAAAATATTTTATATAAGTTAAATAAATAAAATAAAATATTTTATATAAGTCAAATAAATAAAATAAAATATTTAAATAATTTAAATAAATAAAATAAAATACTTTATATAAGTTAAATAAATAAAATAAATTATTTTATATAAGTTAAATAAATAAAATAAAATATTTAAATAATTTAAATAAATAAAATAAAATATTTTATAAAAGTTAAATATACACTTACCAAATAGCCGGCCAAAGCAGACTCAAGATATCCGCCGTTTGCTTCGTCCAGCTTAAGGGGCAGCAGTTGGTTGTTAAACAAAACTGCAACACAAAAAAAAATAAAATAAAATAAAATAAAATAAAATAAAATAAAATAAAATAAAAATAAATTAAATACAATAAAATAAATTAAAACAAAACACAGCAAAGTAAAAAAATAAAACAAGACAAAACAATAGAATAAAACAAAAAAAAATAAAAAAACATAAAACGAAGCAAAATAAAACAAAACAAAACAAAACAAAACAAAACAAAACAAAATAAATAAAATAATAAATATATATTTTTATAAAAACCTTACGGCAATCGTTTAGATAAGCAAAGCGTTGCTGCAGATAGGTGGCGAGGGTGTTGGTGTGGGGGGCGAGCGAGCACTCAGCAGCCAGCATTTGAATGAACAGCGCAGGCACGCGGCACACAGGAGAAAAAAAAGCTAAGACAAATACACTAAGAAAAAGTTTTTTTTTTTTTTATATATATTTTGTTAGAAAATACTTTTTATATATTTTTATTTATTAGA
>NW_013570673.1:3925-4920 GCF_000499745.2 Eimeria mitis | reverse complement strand
TATATATATATATATATATATATATATATATATATATATATATATATATATATATATATATATATTGTTGGCGAGCATTACAAGAAAATAAAAAACCACCGAACAACGCAATTGTAATAATTGTGATATAAACATAAAAAGAACATATAAAACAAAACAAAACAAAACATATATATTTATTTTTAAATAAATAAAAATAAAAATATTTTATTTTTTTCTGCTGCTTACTTGCTGCTCCTAGGGGCCCCCAGTCCTTCGGTAGCGCAACACACACCGGCAGCAGATAGTCACATCTGGGGTTTCTTATTCCCCCCTTTGGTTGTTTTTCAAACCTAAATAAAATAAAATAAAATAAAATAAATAAATAAATAAATAAATGAATAAATAAATAAATAAATAAATAAATAAATAAATATAATAAAAAGAATTTAAATATAATTTAATTAAATTAAGTAAATACCTAAATAAAATAAAATAAAATTAAATTAAATTAAATAAATAAATAAATATAATAAAAGAATTAAAATATAATTTAATTAAATTAAGTAAATGTAATGTAATATAATAATTTTAAATAAAATATATTAAATTAAATAATATGGATAATACGAACAATATAGAGAAGATAATAAATAAATAAATAAAATATAATACAACAAAATAAAATAAAACAAGAATATAAGATATAATAACAAAATAAATTAAACAAAACAACCGAAATGTAGTATAATAAATAAAAAAAAATAAACAAAAAAAAATAAAATTAAAAATATTATAATAAGCAGAAAACGCACCACTTCTTGACGCAGCGAGTGGTTAAGAACTTTGTGAATATGATAGCTGTTAATAAACAAAAATAAATATTTTATTTTTATTTTTATTTTTATTTCTTTTGTGTGGTTTTACTTTTATTTAAATTTAATATTATTAATATTAACAGTATGGACGATGTTCCTATTTATTATTATTATAAAAATATATAACATGCAATTTAT
>NW_013570673.1:3253-3631 GCF_000499745.2 Eimeria mitis | reverse complement strand
TGAAGGCAGTGGCGATGCCCATGAAGGTTTCTTGGGGTGTATGTACAGCTAGTGGCTCGGGTACGGGGCGGCCCATAGTTAGTATAGAAGCACAAATCCATATATTCCATACTGCTGTTAAACCTATACCAGCCACCGTCACCAGTATATATGTTAATACATCTGGCATCTCCTGCAGACACTGCATTCCTAGCAACATAAACTGGCGAGACCTGAAAAAATACAAAAAGTTTAAAATATATTTAATTAAAAAATATTTAAAAAAAAAAAAAAAAAGAAAATAAGAATAGGAGAGGAATAGCTTGAATATAAAAAAATTAAAAGATAGTCTAAGTATAACTCTTAAACAGGAATTTTAAATCTAATACAATGAAGATA
>NW_013570673.1:993-3156 GCF_000499745.2 Eimeria mitis | reverse complement strand
ATATATATATATATATATATATATATATATATCAGCCAGTTTAAATATACAAACAAAGAAACAGTTTAAATATAGTGTATTAGATTCACAGTTTAAATATAATGTATTAATTTTTTAGTATATTAAATATATGTAATATATTATAATATAATAATTTTCAGTATATTAAATATATGTAATAGATTATAATATAATAATTTTTAGTATATTAAATATATGTAATATATTAAAATATAATAATATTTAGTATATTAAATATATGTAATATATTAAAATATAATTAAAAAAAGTTGAATTTCTTTAGTTTTACCTCGCATATGTTTTTGGGAATACAACTGGCAATGCACCGGTCAAGAAGGAGACAGTAGCCTGTGTATAAAAAAAAAAAAAAATAAAAATAAATAAAAATAAATAAAAATAAAATAAAATAAAAAAGCTTACAAGTACGCCAGAAAGCAGCAACAAAGGGAGACCAGGAGAGAGAACGCGAGGCGTAAAGAAGTGGTAAAGTGTAAGCAATATAACAAAAAGAGAAAAGAAAAAAGGAACAAAAGAAACAGCAAGAGATATATTTTTTCCTATACGTTTATTTAACATTATTTTTATTCCACCAACTGCACATATTATTGAAAAAAATATACAAGCAAATAAAACTTCTGTTGCTTTGAATATATCTTGTACTATACTATACATAAACGGCCGTTTTTCTCTTAGTGCTGTTAAAATTTCTTTAGGTTTCAATCGTCTTTGTAAACAATACTGCCCAGACACCTGAAAAAAAAAGAATAAATAAATTAAAATAAATAAATATAATACATTATATTTATTTATTTTTATTTTTTCTCTGTTTTTTTTTCTATTACTCACCAACTCAGATGCCGTCACTGGGTGCACTGTTATACCCCCCAAGCCATCGGGAATATTCAGAGTTCCTCCAGTTTCAGCTGCAACAAAAAAAAAATAAAATAAAATAAAATTAAAAAAAAAAGATTAAGTTTTATTTGTTAAGAATGCAAGTTATATTATTTATTATTTATCGTGGAAAAAAAAAGATGAATAATATGATTTCGATGGAAAACTTGAATTATATTATATATATTTTATATTAATATAATATAATTAATTATTTTTATTATACTTCTTTGTTTTATTTCTTTTTTTTTTTTACCTGTTGGACAAGAATCAACACAAATTCCATTTGTTGGGTTGTGAGGATCGGGGTAATACAAGTACTGGCGTTGCTCGCCAACAACAGCTGAGCCGCAGAAATCCGCTAAAGAAATAAAAAAAGAGAAAAAAAACAAAATAAATAAAATAAATAAAATAAAATAAATGAAATAAAGTTTAAGAAACAAACCGTTCAAGTCATATGGAGCCAAATGCCTCAGGTTTCCACTGTAGCAGGCCGTTGCACTCAGTAGAAATGTTGCAAACGACAAGCAACCCGTCAATAGAGTTAAAGCGGAATCTGAATACCACTTTTTTACTCCATTTTCTTCATTTAAATTTTTCTGTTTCTTTCCCCAGTATTGACCCATGGTCTAGAAAGAAGAGAAACCGAAAAAAAAGAAAAAAAAAACAAAAAAATAAAAAAAAAAGATGAAAATTACACACAACACAGAAACTCAACGAAACTCAGCTCGCGTGAAACTAAGAGAAATATATTCAATAAAAAGAAATATTTCAACCAACAAAACAAAAGTATAAGTTTCTTTTCTTTTTATAAATTTCTGAAAATATACTGCTTTTAGTTCTGTGAATACGAATAGGCGGTGCTGCTGCTTTTGCAAAAACTCAGCTGTACGTACACCGCAGCGCGTTGCTGCAGCAGGAGCAGCAAAAAGTAAAGTTACTTGTATACAACTCGAACGAACTAAAGTAACTATATTTTCTTTTTTATTTTGTTTTCTACAAACAAATAATTTCTCTGTAAGAAAGAGATGCTCAGTTAGCAAGCGTTCAAAAGGAGGATCAGCTGCGCTGGCGTTTCTTGAATCTATGAATAAAGAAAATAAATTTATTTTCATAAATTTCTCGTATAATTTATTATTTTTTAAAAAATAAAAATAAAAAAACAAAGAAAAAAAAGAAACAGGGCAAGCGAATACCAAATACCTGCCGCATCGTTTCTATTCAACTTTTGCAAATTCAAGTTCGTCGTCA
>NW_013570673.1:0-893 GCF_000499745.2 Eimeria mitis | reverse complement strand
AGGATCAGCTGCGCTGGCGTTTCTTGAATCTATGAATAAAGAAAATAAATTTATTTTCATAAATTTCTCGCATAATTTATTATTTTTTAAAAAATAAAAATAAAAAAACAAAGAAAAAAAGAAACAGGGCAAGCGGATACCAAACACCTGCCGCATCGTTTCTATTCAACTTTTGCAAATTCAAGTTCGTCAACACACAGCTTTCATCGTTTTGCGTTTCACGCAAAACCCTAAAACTTACTAAATAAATAAATAAATAAATAAATAAATATATTTATTTATTTATTTATTATAAATTTTTTATCTAAGGTTTTGAGTAAGTTCACTAGCGCATGCATTCAACTTGTTCAGGCTGCGTCGCCGCCCCCATACAATGATAGAAATACGGGGGCCTACGTTGCCAGCAGGCTCAGCAGGTACCCCATGAGTAAAAGCTTTATTTACAAAAGAATTAAAAGCAAATACAGAACCACTCGGCTGAGGAAAAGAAAACTTCATTCCGCTCTTTACATGCAAAAATTCAAGTGATCGTTGAGCTCCAAACGAAGCCCCCACTGTAAAATCTTCGGCCTATAAGAAACGCAACAACAGAAATATTAAAATTTTTCTCTTTTTAAATATTAAAAAACAAAATATCTATGCTGCTTTTATTATACAAATTTATATATACATCTTCATAAATACTAAACAGAACAAAAATGTTGCTCAAATAAATTTAAAAAAAAAATAAATAAAATACAACTTAAAGATGTTTATACAAATCATGAATTCCAGTACAGCAAGCAAAACATAAAAAGTATATTTTTTTAATTTAAAAAAAAAGAAAAACAACAAAACGTGAATACTGCTGCAGCAAAAAGAAAACAACAAATACAATACTGTCTAAGCAAAAG
>NW_013570672.1:8576-8877 GCF_000499745.2 Eimeria mitis | reverse complement strand
TATATATATATATACATATATATATATATATATATATATATATGTATATATATATATATATTTCATATGTATATTATATATATTATATATATATATATATAATAGGGGGCCCCCCAGCTGGTGTCTCTCTCCGTCTGTAGCTGTTCGTGTTTTTATCGTGGATCCCCCAAATACGTTAATTTTACATTTAATTTAAATTATATTTAATAATATTTTATTTAATAATATTTTATTTATTTATTTATTTATTTATTTATTTTATTTATTTATTTTATTTATTTTATTTATTTTATTTATTTTA
>NW_013570672.1:8051-8476 GCF_000499745.2 Eimeria mitis | reverse complement strand
TATATATATATATATATATATATATATATATATGTATATATATTATATATATATATTATATAATATATATACAACAGAGGGCCCCCCTTCTGGTGTCTCTCTCCGTCTGTAGCTGTTCGTGTTTTAATCGTGGATCCCACAAAAGACGTTAATTTTATTTTTAATTTAAATTATATTTAATAATATTTTATTTAATAGTATTTTATTTATTTATTTATTTATTTTATTTATTTATTTGTTTATTTATCTATTTTATTTATTTTGTTTAATAGGGGGGCAACAGACAACGAGGTGAAGCGAGCGTATCGGCGTTTGTCTCTGGAGCATCACCCAGACAGAGTAAAAGCAAGAAACGGAGACATAAAGAAAGCAGAAGAAGTATTTCAACAAATAAATAAAGCTTATCAGGTTCTTTCCAGTATGTA
>NW_013570672.1:7769-7985 GCF_000499745.2 Eimeria mitis | reverse complement strand
TTTTTTTTTTTTTTTTTTTTTTTTTTTTTTTTTTTTCTGGTTCTGTTTCTAGCTTTGTTTCTGTCTCTTCCTTTATCTTTCTTTTTTTTTTCTTTCTCTCTTTCTTTGTTTTCTTCTCTGTCGTTCCTTCTTTAAATCTGTCTCTGTTGTTTGTTGGGGTTCTTTCTATCATCTGCTGTATATATTACTTTTGTATAACATCATTACATTATATAA
>NW_013570672.1:7290-7669 GCF_000499745.2 Eimeria mitis | reverse complement strand
TTTTTTTTTTTTTTTTTTTTTTTTTTTTTTTTTTTTTTTTTTTCACTTTTTAGTTGGCTCTGGTTCTGTTTCTAGCTTTGTTTCTGTCTCTTCTTTTATCTTTCTTTTTTTTTCTTTCTGTCTTTCTTTGTTTTCTTCTCTTTCTTTCTCTCTTTATCTCTGTCTCTGTTGTTTCTATTTTAAGTCTTTCTTTATCCTTTAGTGTATTTGTTTCTTGGGGTTCCTTCTATCATGTGCTGTATATTTTATCATTATTATTATTATTATTATATATCCATATATATATATATATATATATATATATATATAAGGGGTTCCTTCTATCATGGGCTATATATTTTATTATTATTATCATTATTATTATTACTAATATTATTAT
>NW_013570672.1:6686-7190 GCF_000499745.2 Eimeria mitis | reverse complement strand
TATATATATATATATATATATATATATATATATTTTTATTTATTTTTATTTTTTTTGTTTGTTGTGTATAGATACTCGTTCTCGTCGTTTATTTGATACATACGGGGACTTATATGAAACCCAAGAAAGTTATTATGATATTATAGAAAAAAACAGAATAAAAGAAATATATTTTTATAAAACTGGGGTGTATCTACTCCACCCCCCAAACCTAGATGCTTTACTTAGGGGATCCAAATACACCTGGATTGTTGGCTTCTATCAAGTAGGCTGCGGCAGCTGTGAAAGAAAGGTAATTCTATCTCCTTATATATAATATTTTATAAAATATAATATATACATATATATATATATATATATATATATATAATATATATATATATATATATCATATATTATATATATGTATATACATGATGCGGCAGCTGTGAAAGAAAGGTAATTCTATCTTTATATATTATATATAATATATATATAATATAGTATAATATAGAATGTATATAT
>NW_013570672.1:6006-6501 GCF_000499745.2 Eimeria mitis | reverse complement strand
ATATATATATATATATATATATATATATATATATATATATATATACATATATATATATATATACATATATTTATATATATATTTATATATACACAGGTTCCTTTTTTCTCTGCTCTGGGTGAAGCTGCGCTGCGTACTGCTGGCGTTCGTTTGGCGATGGTAAACTGCGAAATTTCTCATTTATGTCATTTCTTTGGAGTTCAACAACTCAACCAAATTCTTCTCTTTCCACCTAAACAAGAAGGAGGAGGTAAATATAATATTATATATTTTATTTATTTTATTTTGTTTTGTTTTATTTATCTTGTTTTGTTTGTTTTTTTTGCTCTGGTTTGCCGAAAGGAGAAGGAAGTAAATATTATTCATTTTTTTTTTTTTTTTATTTTTTCTTTTTTTTTTGACTCAACCGAATTCTTCTCTTTCCACCTAAACAAGAAGGAGGAGGTATGTTTATATTTATTTATTTTATTTTATTTTGTTTTGTTTATTTTGTTT
>NW_013570672.1:5727-5906 GCF_000499745.2 Eimeria mitis | reverse complement strand
GAGTTCAACAACTCAACCAAATTCTTCTCTTTCCACCTAAACAAGAAGGAGGAGGTAAATATAATATTATTTATTTTATTTATTTTGTTTTGTTTATTTTGTTCTGTTTTATTTGTTTTGGTTTGGCTTAAAAAGAAAGAGGGGATATGTTTATATATATTTATTGATTTTGTTTTTTC
>NW_013570672.1:4716-5613 GCF_000499745.2 Eimeria mitis | reverse complement strand
TTCTTCTCTTTCCACCTAAACAAGAAGGAGGAGGTATGTTTATATTTATTTATTTTATTTTATTTTGTTTCATTTATTTTATTTTTTTAATTTATTTATCTGTTTTGGTTTGGTTTGGTTTACCTAAGGAAAGAGAAGGAAGTAAATATTATTCATGTTTTTTTATTTTTCTTTTTTTCTTTTTTTTGTTGACTCAACCAAATTCTTCTCTTTCTATCTAAACAAGAAGGATGAGGTAAATATAATATAATTTATTTATTTTGTTTTATTTTGTTTTTTTTTTGTTTTTTTTAATTAACTCAACCAGCCTTTGTTTACGGCTCCCTTTGTCTCTTTCTTTTCTTTTTTTTGTTTTGTTTTGTTTTGTGCGTTTTTATTTATGTCTTTTCTTTTTCTTCTGCTTTTGTTTGGGAGCCCCTTTGCTTCTTTTTTTTTGTTTTTTTGTTTTGTGTTTTATTTTATTTTAGTGTTTTTCTGTACGCCTGCAGTTTGTTTTATATCTCCTTTCTATTCTCCTTTACCTCTCTCCCTCAATACACATTCTTTTATTTTTTTTTATTTTTAATTTTTATTTTTTTATTATGTAGATGTATGGGATAGCAATGTATACAGGGGGCCCCTCTCTCTTTTCTATTCTCCTTCATTCCTCTCTCTCTCTCTCTCTAAACATATATTTTTTTTCTTTTTATTATTTTTTTATTTTTTTTATTATGTAGATGTATGGGATAGCAATGAATACACCGGGCCCCTCTCTATCGACGAGATAATAAAACAAGCATCTCAGCTGCAGCCTATCTTTCTTGAGGAGGCTTCTAGCGATAGACATGTAAAAGAACAACTCAGAAAGTTACCCCCTTGTAAGCGAGGGTTTAGGGTTTAGGGTTTAGGGTTTAGGGT
>NW_013570672.1:4360-4616 GCF_000499745.2 Eimeria mitis | reverse complement strand
GAGCCCCTTTGCTTCTTTTTTTTTGTTTTTTTGTTTTGTGTTTTATTTTATTTTAGTGTTTTTCTGTACGGCTGCAGTTTGTTTTATCTCTCCTTTCTATTCTCCTTTACCTCTCTCCCTCAATACACATTCTTTTTTTTCTTTTTCTCTTTCTCTTTTTTATTTTTAATTTTTATTTTTTTATTGTGTAGATGTATGGGATAGCAATGTATACAGGGGGCCCCTCTCTCTTTTGTATTCTCCTTCATTCCTCTCT
>NW_013570672.1:3932-4260 GCF_000499745.2 Eimeria mitis | reverse complement strand
GGGGGGGGGTGGGGGGGGGGGGGATCAGGTTTATTTGCTGGCTCTAGGGTTTACGGTCTAGGGTCTAGGGTTTAGGGTCTAGGGTTTAGGGTTTAGGGTTTAGCCTGCAAGTTGCAGGGTTTATGGATAAGGGAGGATAGACAGAGACAGATAGAGACAGAAAAGAAGATAGAGAGGCAGAGACAGAGAGAGAGACAGAAAGAGAGAAAGAAAGAGAGAAAGAAAGAGAGAAAGAAAAAGCGAAAGAGAGAGAGAGAAAGAAATAGAGAGAGAAAGAAAGAGAAATAGATAAAGGAGAGGAAGCTCATTGATGTTCTGCTTATCTTAT
>NW_013570672.1:3552-3832 GCF_000499745.2 Eimeria mitis | reverse complement strand
GGGGGGGGGGATCAGGTTTATTTGTTGGCTCTAGGGTTTAGGGTGTAGGGTCTAGGGTTTAGAGTTTAGGGTTTAGGGTTTAGTCTGCAAGTTGCAGGGTTTATGGATAAAGGAGAATAGACAGAGACAGATAGAGACAGAAACGAAGATAGAGAGGCAGAGACGGAGAGAGAGAAAGAGAGAGAGAAAGAAAGAGAGAAAGAAAGAGAGAAAGAGAGAGAGGGAAAGAGAGAGAAATAGATAGAGGAGAGGAAGCTCATTGATGTTCTGCTTATCTTAC
>NW_013570672.1:3159-3452 GCF_000499745.2 Eimeria mitis | reverse complement strand
TATAATATAATATAATATAATATAATATAATATAATATAATATGATATAATATAATATAATATAATATAACATAACATAACATAATATAATATAATATACAATAAAATACAAAATATAATAAAACACAACAAATACAACACACCCGAACAAAGCAAAACAAACCGCAACAAAAGATAACAAAACAAAACATAATAAAAAAAATAAAACTATATATCTTTTTCTCTGCAGCAGCAGCAGGCTCAGGTGTCACTGCAGCTTGGCTCGTCGACTACTACCGCCCCTCCTGCCCCCC
>NW_013570672.1:2203-3129 GCF_000499745.2 Eimeria mitis | reverse complement strand
GAACTCTTTCTTCTCAGATTCGCATCACTCTTGTCAACTGCGGTCAGCCTAGGGTTTAGGGTTTAGGGTTAGGGTTTAGGGTTTAGGGTTTAGAGCTGCCGCCGCCTGCGGGCGGAGCTTCGCCGCCTCAGCAGAACTCTTTCTTCTCAGATTCGCATCACTCTTGTCAACTGCGGTCAGCCTAGGGTTTAGGGTTTAGGGTTTAGGGTTTAGGGTTAGGGTTTAGGGTTTAGGGTTTAGGGTTTAGAGCTGCCGCCGCCTGCGGGCGGAGCTTCGCCGCCTCAGCAGAACTCTTTCTTCTCAGATTCGCATCATTCTTGTCAACTGCGGTCAGCCTAGGGTTTAGGGTTTAGGGTTTAGGGTTAGGGTTTAGGGTCTAGGGTTTAGGGTTTAGGGTTTAGAGCTGCTGCCGCCTGCGGCCGGAGCTTCGCCGCCTCAGCAGAACTCTTTCTTCTCAGATTCGCATCACTCTTGTCAACTGTGGTCAGCCTAGGGTTTAGGGTTTAGGGTTTAGGGTCTAGGGCCTAGGGTTCAGGGCTGGGGGTTGTAGAATGCTCTGCAGCGTCAATAGCCACACTAACAACACCATATTTAAACAAAAAAACAACCAAGACAAACAAAACAAACACAAGCAAAAACAAGACGAAGGAGAGAGAAATAAAGAGAAAACAAAGAGGAGACACACAGCAATAGGATAGTTTGATAGTAATAAAGTAGAACAACGAAATAAAGTAATTAAAAAGAAAAGAAAAGCAAAGAAAAACAAAAAAAATAAATATATTTTTCGGGTGTATGCAGATGTGGGGAGATGCGATGTCCCTCACTACCCCTATCTTCGTCTCTTTGTTAAACAGTAAGCATATTAATTTTTCTTTTTTTTTTCTTTTTTTTGTTTGTTTTTGTTTGTTTTTGTTTTCTTTATGCTA
>NW_013570672.1:0-1905 GCF_000499745.2 Eimeria mitis | reverse complement strand
CTGATCACCCCGGTGCTGCAGCAATTCAAGTTGTTGCTTTTGTGTTTAATTCTGTTTTGGGTTTATCTCCCCCCCCATTGCCAGAAAACGATAAAGAAAAAGAAAACACAAAACGAGACGAACTCTAATCTTCTTGTTGCTGTTCAGCTGCTCTACAGACGCAGAGTTGAATTTGTCTCTCTCTCCTTGTATTTCTGTTTCTCTCTATACTTGTGCGTAAACAACAAATACACACAGAGAGAGATAAAAAACAGGAGAAAAAGACAGAATCATACGGAAACAAAAAACAGAAACATAGAGGCAAAACAAAGAAAACCACATAATGCAGAAAAAAGAATAACAAACAAATAGCAGACGGGGATAGGAAGGCTAGACTCAAATGACAGTGTACAGACACCGTATTCATGCAGCAGCAGCAGCAAGAGGCTGCTGCAGCTGTAAATGTTTGAATCTAGGTGCTGAGACATCTACAGATGGCTGTGCAGCTGGAGCAGCGGTGCCTGCTCTTGCTGCTGCTGCTGGTGCTTGCTGCTTGCTGCTGCTGCGTTTGATGCGGCAGCCTTTGATGCTGTTGCTGCAGCAGCAGCAGCAGAAGCACTGGCAAATTCAACACCACTTTGTTTTACTAAGAAAACAAAAGGTTTATATTTATGCATTTTGCTGTTAACAACGCAAACCAGGATCGTGTATGTTAGACAGAATAAGGAAATGTTTCTACTCTACGAACGCGTTTCACCAGCTCAGTCCCAGGTTCTTGGGTAGCTGCAGCCAGGACGCCTGGGGCCTGGGTAGGATATAAGCTGCCTTTTTGAAATTATTTTTTATGTAGTTTGATCTTATCGGGTTCACTTGTATACGATTGAGGGCTCTCGTTACACCTGCTGCACGCCACCAGTCACCAACGAGAGTCATCGGGCTTATGCGAGCTGCAACGAAACCGAAAGACTTAAGAAGCAGTAAACCCAAACCTTCCTAATGCAGCCTACATTTTTCTCTTTCTCTAGACGTACTGGCAGTAGCGGCTCAGGGCCTGGGGCTGCAGAGAAGAGGCTGCTTGGTATGTGTTGCAGCGTAACCATGGTGAGCGAAAGCGTCACATACAAGCGAAACCAAGCTTTCTTTGCTGTGTGTATTATCTCTATAGATACTTTTAGAGAATTTCAACTTTCTCACGAGCGGCCTATCCAGGACAATGTGGGGTTGCTGTAACACAGCTTGCAGCAGTTGGTACAGAAACATTTTCTTGCTGCGTGCATCGACACGGCAGTATGCAATCGATACACTCTTCCTTGTCTCCCATCAGCAGCCTAAAAATATGTAAAAATACATAAAAACAATTTCACACACACCATGCTACGTTGGGTGTGTCGGCTCCAGCAGGAACACAAACACCGCCAAAGAGAGGTTTCCAGCCCCTCCGACGCTCTACGAACAAAGTGATTCCAATGTACACCCCGTAGTTTTGTTTTTTTCAGAGAGAGGTAACTGGAAAGGAGTCAAGTAATGTTCTTACACACTGGCGGCGACGGCCGAAGTGAAGTGAGCGTTGCAAGCTGGGCGCGCATGAAGGTTTTACTGTGCTAAATATGAAAAATTAAATGCGTAGATGACAGAAATAATAATAATAAAGATAAAAATAGGCGAAAAAACTCGTGCAACTTGAACCGGAGGACAAGACATGAAAGGAAGAAACTGCGCTAGTCTGTGAAAACCTGAAATACAAAAACACACAACGTCCGTTGACTGCAGGAGGGGGGTTTTGACGGTGTGCAGCGTTATAGCTGCAACATAGGCGCAATATTATAGCTAATATAGAAATAAATTATTAAAATTTTAAATAAAGAGTGTCTTTTCAGAGGATTCTCCGTATTTTTCCATGCTAGACATAATTCACAGAGGCGGGGG
>NW_013570671.1:6529-9239 GCF_000499745.2 Eimeria mitis | reverse complement strand
AACTTTGTCTGCGCCCGCATGTGTATGTGTATTTCTCTGATTAAGTGCGCATGTGCCCAAATATATGTTCACCTGGAGCTAAATTGCACTCGAAACAACATGCAACTTCAGCATTTGCACGCGTATGTCTGTAGTCGTCAGAAGTAACCGCTAGCAGTGCTGGCTGCCCTATCTGCAATCCCTTAACGGCCGGGTGTGTATTTGGTATAAAAAATCACCGTCGTTAGCGACGCATCAAGGCCTTCAACCATCCGCACACGAACTGCAGGACGCTTCCCTCCCCTAATGCGAACGTATATCCGTGCGATTGGGGAGGGCAAGCACCACGCCTGTTTCCATTCGCATTCACTACGTCTTCAAACGCATTGTTTACAGTTCCGTCACCGCATTGCCATACACTGCATGACCCGGCACCATGAAGTGAATTTCCAAAGCTACATGCCGTTAAGAGGCAAAACAAATGCTCAATAATTTCCACCGAAGACATAATGCTCTGTATATGCAGAAGCCACAACCGTGTACTTCCCCCTCTGAATTGCACGGCCTCCTCGACAGTGCTGGTAATCAGGCAAATCGCGCCACCACAACGTCTATCGCCGTATCTCCGTAGATCTGCGTGCATTCAGATATGCATGCATTCATGTTACCAAACCAGCCAGAAACGCGGACGAAGTCAGAGCAGCGCTGGGCCGACCAGCTTTTTTCTACACGCATTCATCCTGGGCAAAGCAGCGCGATATCGAAGCACCAGAGGGCCTCCCCAGAGCCCAGCATTCCAGGCGGATACAAATTGGTTGCAAGCAGCGCAAGCGCACCACGCGCACGTTCAGTGCCAACTAGAAAAATGTGCATACATATTCGCTTTACAACTTGACTAATCTCGACAAACGAGATACCTCTGCCCGCCCTGGGGATGCCACTCGTGTTTGTGCTTTTCAACAGCTATGCAATGAGCTTTTGGGTCCCCCATTCTTCTGTCCAAGCATCACGAATATTTTAGCGATTCGGCTTGGCCCGGCAGTGGGTGTCCGCCAGCCATCCGCTACTCCCCTTCACCGCTAAACAACGCATATCATACGCAGCCAAGCTGGTGTCGCTGCGGCTAGGCGTTTGCAACAAGTCACCGCGTATTTTCTACCACGTTTTCCGCTGTAGTTATAATGCAGCAGCAGCGCATTCATATCGCTGGCTTTGACAACCATGCCCTCGCAGACGCACCTCGCAGCGCCAACGCACCCTGGACAAGTGAATAGCGACGAGAGGAAGAGCAGCATTTTTTGTAAAGCGTTATTCCAAAGCTGTTCGCGAATCCCTATGTGTATGCACGTGCATCGTCAGGCAGCCTGGCATGAACCGTCACCCATAAACCCATAAACACGCCAAGCAGACGCGTTTGCGTGCATCGGCATACGTCCTGGGCAAATCGGCGCGCGATCGCTAGGCCAGTTACTGGGTAGCAGCACCGCGGTCGTAGACGTGAGATCACAACCTGCACAACCGCATGATGCTCATGCATGCACCCTCGCTGACTCTCTGCTCAATGCTGCGGTTACTCCGTTCCGCAAACGGAGCTGATTACGAACAGCGTAAACCAACCAAACACGCACTCAATCCCAACCGCCGGACGATCCAGCTGGGTGCTCCATTTCACAATGCTTCTTGTTGGGAGGTGTTCGAGGCTCGCGAAAGCCGGAGACGAAAAAGGTTTACCGATAGACGTTTGGAATTAAGAACCGCGTAATCGCTGCTGCATTTTAGCAAGCATTGTTCTGAACGCGAAGGCCCCTACCTAATCATCAAGATCCTTTGGTATGTTAAAGTCAATCTCGCAAACGCAAATCGCAGGGCGAAAACACCTCGGACCTGTTGATATCAAAGCAGGGCCCGGTTGAAGCAGAAGAAGGTACTCCCTCTCCTCCTCCGGACGAATCCATATATATATATATATATATATATATGTATCTATCCCTAATAAGGCAGTATAAAACGTAAACCAACCCATGACTGCGCTGGCCAGTTGAGTGTGTTTCTACACCCGTACTCCCTGTGCAGCGGAGCGTCCTCAAAAAAGCACAGAGTGCTACTCCTCCGTAGATGCGCTCACACAAACAACATACATCCATGTCCATGCATGAAGGCTCGCTAGACCTCCGACAAATACTACGGGTTTAGAAGTCTACAAGTGTACAGCAATGCAGCAGGCTGCATCAGGTCTCATCGCCGGGATGCTCCGTGCTGGGAGACCAGCAAATGAGCTAGTTCCATCGTAGTAGGGGTTAAGCAGGGATGAGGAGAAAAGGCTGCTTGTCCTGATTCAAGCATGTTCTCCTTTGATATCTCCTGATTCAAATTGGCTTGGCTGTGCGACATGTGTGTGAGACACGCATTGTGATAAACTAGACGATATCGGTTTGGTCGAATGGCAGTACAGGTGCAGCAAAATGCGGGCTAGGAGGTTCTAGCGATTATGGGATTGTCAGTGTCGAGCCTCTTTCCAAGCTTCGAATCCCCATATGTACCCGTCTCCGTTGTCATACAGCCTGAATCGTATTAATTTCCATACCGCGTCGAGCAGATCCGCTAGCTTCCAATGACATACGTGTAACATACGTGTATGGCAAAGCAAGGCGCGATCGCACCACCAGACACGGCATCGCCAAACCGTAGCCGTAGATGCGCACACACAAACTTTAGCTCCATGCTGCTCATA
>NW_013570671.1:6236-6443 GCF_000499745.2 Eimeria mitis | reverse complement strand
ATCCAACGCCGAGCCATTTCACTGAAATCTTCTGTTGTGAAACGCAGTGCTGCAGACGCATATCGCATTGCCACAACAACTTTAACCAGTAGATAGGCAAACATGGGTGATGCAGAGTGGACAACTCTCCCCCCTCCCTCCGTAATCCGAAGCCTTTGCAAGAGTCTCCACACATATCCATGACTGCAGCCAAATAGCCTGCATCGC
>NW_013570671.1:5797-6136 GCF_000499745.2 Eimeria mitis | reverse complement strand
CAAGGCGCGATCGCACCACCAGACACGGCATCGCCAAACTGTAGCCGTAGATGCGCACACACAAACTTTAGCTCCATGCTGCTCATGAATGTATCTTGTCTACCTCTCCGCCAAATAATGCAGGAACTCCCATCTGTTTAGAGCTGGGCCTAGCCACAGCAAGCGAAAATGCCAAGGCTTAATCCCCACCGGGAGGAGGACGCAACTGTCTGCATTAGGCATTCTTCTCTGAACGCTTCATGGACAAAAAAGATCCGAAAGTTTGAAGGCGAAGAAAGCACGAAGGAAACATTTGATACAAATCACCGCGTACTCGCTCCGTCCTCCTACAGCGTTTTG
>NW_013570671.1:4724-5697 GCF_000499745.2 Eimeria mitis | reverse complement strand
GAGCCATTTCACTGAAATCTTCTGTTGTGAAACGCAGTGCTGCAGACGCATATCGCATTGTCACAACAACCTTAACCAGTAGATAGGCAAACATGGGTGATGCAGAGTGGACAACTCTCCTCCCTCCCTCCGTAATCCGAAGCCTTTGCAAGAGTCTCCACACATATCCATGACTGCAGTCAAACAGCCTGCATTGCAGCAGTACCCGGAACTGGATCGAAAAGATCCGTTAGCTTCTAGTGGCATACTTGCTGGGCATTGCAACGCATATGCATACCGTCTGATGCAGCGTGGGCTCACCGCGACTGTAGAAGTGCGCAGACAAGCTGCACAGATTCAAGATGCTCGCATGTGCACCCTGGTTAACCCTCTTCCATATATTGTGAAAACGCCGGGAGGCTGACAGAGCTTAGTTGAACCAGGTTGCGCGAAGCAACTAGAAGCTTAATTCCCATTTGTCGGACGATGCAGCCGGCTGCTTTAGGTCTCATCGAAGCTCTTGTTGCTGGGAGACCAGCTAGAGTCGGAACTCGAAACCGAGGAAGGTATATCACTTAACGCGTGACAATTTAGCGTGAGTTTAGTCATATTGTCTGTTACGCCAGATGCGGCACTACACACGCATTCCAATGTGCCGAATCACCTTGAAACAGCAGATGCCCAAGGCGAGCATGGCTGAGCTAGGAGGAGATAGTTTTTCTGCACCTCCCACCGCTTCAGCACACTGAGATCGCTTGTTATCTCAAACCACGTGCCGCTGATGCATGCAGTGGTGAAGAATCATCTTGAACCCGTAGAGATCAAGGCAAAGCATGGCTAAACAGGAACGATCTACTTCCGCCTTCCCTCCCACTGTAGCTTCGAACCTTTCCACGAATCCATATAAATATCCATGGCTGCCGCAAGACAGCCTGATCCCTGAGAGTGCCCATAACGCGGTCGAGCAGATGCGTTTACGTCATATGCCATACTG
>NW_013570671.1:4480-4624 GCF_000499745.2 Eimeria mitis | reverse complement strand
CTAAACAGGAACGATCTACTTCCGCCTTCCCTCCCACTGTAGCTCCGAACCTTTCCACGAATCCATATAAATATCCATGGCTGCCGCAAGACAGCCTGATCCCTGAGAGTACCCATAACGCGGTCGAGCAGATACGTTTACGCT
>NW_013570671.1:4309-4380 GCF_000499745.2 Eimeria mitis | reverse complement strand
AACCACGTGCCGCTGATGCATGCAGTGGTGAAGAATCATCTTGAACCCGTAGAGATCAAGGCAAAGCATGA
>NW_013570671.1:4138-4209 GCF_000499745.2 Eimeria mitis | reverse complement strand
ATTGATTGAAATCAGTTCTGTCACGCCTTTAGGCTGACGCAGCTGATTTCAATCAGGGCATGCTATCACGC
>NW_013570671.1:3784-4038 GCF_000499745.2 Eimeria mitis | reverse complement strand
CAGGTTGCGCGAAGCAACTAGAAGCTTAATTCCCATTTGCCGGACGATGCAGCCGGCTGCTTTAGGTCTCGTCGAAGCTCTTGTTGCTGGGAGACCAGCTAGAGTCGGAATTCGAAGCCGAGGAGTGTATATCACTTAACGCGTGACACAATTTAGCGTGAGTTTAGTGATATTGTCTGTTATGCCAGATGCGGCACTACACACGCATTCCAATGTGCCGAATCACCTTGAAACAGCAGATGCCCAAGGCGATC
>NW_013570671.1:3277-3610 GCF_000499745.2 Eimeria mitis | reverse complement strand
TGCACGGTCGCAAAGACACATATGATACCGCCACACACTAAATGAGCGCACAGAAGCTACAATTCTCGCAGATGTACCGGCGCTAGCTCTCCGCCAGACACCGCGCCATTGATAGAAATCAGTTCTGTCACGCCTTTAGGCTGACGGAGCTGATTTCAATCAGGGCATGCTATCACGCCCTAGCAGGGTTCAGCCTGAATCCAGCCGGACAACGCAGCGCTCCGGATAAATGTCTTTTCCGAAACGCTTCTTGTTGAGATTTTAAGGTGGGTCGAAAATTGCGAAGGCGAAGAAGGTATAACAACATAGGTTCGACAAGAATAACCGGGTAGC
>NW_013570671.1:3067-3177 GCF_000499745.2 Eimeria mitis | reverse complement strand
ACGAATCCATATAAATATCCATGGCTGCCGCAAGACAGCCTGATCCCTGAGAGTACCCATAACGCGGTCGGGAAGATGCGTTTACGCCATATGCCATACTTCCTGCACGA
>NW_013570671.1:2805-2967 GCF_000499745.2 Eimeria mitis | reverse complement strand
TTCTTGTTGAGATTTTAAGGTGGGTCGAAAATTGCGAAGGCGAAGAAGGTATAACAACATACGTTCGACAAGAATAACCGGGTAGTCGTTCCTGCCTCCTACAACGTTTTGTAGTGCACTATCGCCTATTCAGTGAGACCGCGTGCTATGTCAAACGCAGCC
>NW_013570671.1:2414-2705 GCF_000499745.2 Eimeria mitis | reverse complement strand
TTCTTGTTGAGATTTTAAGGTGGGTCGAAAATTGCGAAGGCGAAGAAGGTATAACAACATACGTTCGACACGAATAACCGGGTAGTCGTTCCTGCCTCCTACAACGTTTTGTAGTGCACTATCGCCTATTCAGCGAGACCGTGTGCTATGTCAAACGCAGCGTTGCCCATGCATATAGCGGTTAACAGCCGCTTTCAACCAGTAGATACGAAGGCAGAACACAGTTACAGCAGAACAAATCACTTTTCTCTCCTACTCCGTCCGTAATGCCAAACATGTGCACCACTCCCC
>NW_013570671.1:2243-2314 GCF_000499745.2 Eimeria mitis | reverse complement strand
ATTGATTGAAATCAGTTCTGTCACGCCTTTAGGCTGACGCAGCTGATTTCAATCAGGGCATGCTATCACGG
>NW_013570671.1:1801-2143 GCF_000499745.2 Eimeria mitis | reverse complement strand
ATATATATATATATATATATATATATATATATATATATATATATATATATATATATATATATATAGACAGCCTGGACCGCAACTATACACAACCCACAAAATTGCCTCGAACAGATCCGTCTACTCGTCACGGCATACTAGCTAGTCAAAGCAACGCGTGATCGCAACGCCAGATACGCATCCGCCGCTCAGCTGCCGTATGTATGCAAACACAAACTGAACAGACCCATGATGCGTACACGTGTAGTTCCGTTAGCACTCCCCCAAATTCTGTGGGTACTGGTATCAGATGACGGAGCTGGTTGCAACCAGGCCAAGCACATCAAGCCCCGGCAGATTTCT
>NW_013570671.1:0-1701 GCF_000499745.2 Eimeria mitis | reverse complement strand
AACGCCAGATACGCATCCGCCGCTCAGCTGCCGTATGTATGCAAACACAAACTGAACAGACCCATGATGCTTACACGTGTAGTTCCGTTAGCACTCCCCCAAATTCTGTAGGTACTGGTATCAGATGACGGAGCTGGTTGCAACCAGGCCAAGCACATCAAGCCCCGGCAGATTTCGCGTCCCCGCGGCGATGCAGCTAGCTGCACTATATGAAACCTCTCCTATTTTTGAAATGCTGTGGATGAAGAAGGTGTATGACTAAACGCTTGACGCAAATCACCGCTAGCCGCGCCTGCCTCCTTCCATGTTTCGCGCTGTACATAAACGGCCTCATCAATTCCCTAACATCCTTCGTTATCTACAATTCGGCAGACGCAAATCATAATGTTGGATCACCATCATCATCAGTAGACACCAAAGAAGCACACGCTTGTTGCAAAACGAAGTGTTTCCGCTCCTCCCCCTACTGTGGCTCCAAGACACCTGCATGAATGCCCACATATATTCATGCCCGCTGTCAGGCAGCCTCGCCCGTAATGATAACAATGACCGCGCCGAGCAGATGCATTCGCGCCTGAGGGCATACTAGCTGCGCTCGATCAACACACCAGTTACGGATTCGCCGAATCGAGGCCGATATGCGCTGAAACACAAGCGGCACGACCTCAAATTTGTCGTGCAGCCACTCCTGCTAACTGTCCGTCAGAACGTGAAACATTCTTCGGCTGATGAAGCAGATAATAGGCAGGGCATGTGAATCGAGGCATATATCATTACATCTTTGGACGAATCACAGCGCAGACTTCCCTGACAGCAACAGCGTGTCGCCATGCAGATGTTCTGCCGCAACAATTCGGTGAGATCGCCTTCTAGCCAAAGCCGTCACAGAAGCGCAGATCGAAGTCCAGAAACGCCGTGACCCCGCAGACGCCAAAACTGAACACAGTTCAAGCAAAGAAAGTCGCTTCCTCCCTTCCTTCGCAGCATGTCTAACCCTCTGCACTACCCCTGCCCCAAGCGTTTCGCTCCTTCTCAGGGCATACTTCCTGGGCAAAGCAACGCGCTATCGCAACGCCAGATACGCCGTCGCCGCACCAGAGCTGTATATCCGCACACCGAAGCTGCAGAGCTCCATAAATGGTTCACGCGCAGGTCAGCCAGTTCTCCGCCACATTTTACGGAAATGCCTATCAACAGAAGCAAGCGATTTTAACCGGGGCACGAGGGCCAACCAAAAGCTCCATTCCCAACGGCGGGAAGATGCAGCTGGCTGCATCAAGTGTTCTTGCCGAAACAGTGTATGCTGAGACCAACGGGAGTCGGCAATTTCGAAGACGAACATTATGCGACGCCTAGTGTTTGCCACGAATAACTGCGTACTCGCGCCTGCCGCCTACCACTGCACATGTGCTGGCGTGCTAACTTAGTGAGACAGTTGTCTATGCCAAACTCGGCCTCGCTCACGCACGCCGGTGCGACAAAACACCATGATTCAGTAGACAAAGCAAAACACCGTTGAAGCATAACCAAACAACTACCTTTCCTCAAACAGTAAGTCCAAAACCCTGCAGGGAGCTCCAAATATATCCAGGCACGCCGACAGGCAGTCTGAAGGGCAATAGTACCCATAAGCGTATCACCTAGATGCATTTACATCTAAGCACATACTTTCTGGGCACGCCGATGAGCGATAACAACGCC
>NW_013570670.1:5063-8342 GCF_000499745.2 Eimeria mitis | reverse complement strand
AGCTGTTGTCTCACACGTCTGTACGGCCTCGCAGCAGAGGAAGTTGCTGCAACATTCGTTGCTGCTGCAGGAGTAGCTGCAGTTGCTGCAATGTATGGAGCTGGCTCACGTGGCCCCACTATGAAATCCGATTGGCTTTGTGAAGGCATCGGAGGCGCAAACAGAACTATTAACGGGAGATCTGCTGTTGAGTCGCAACGAAGCTTACTGCAGCTGCAGATGTTGCTGTTGTTGCTGCTGCTGCTGGCATTGCTGCTGCTGCAGCGGTGGGCTCAAAAGATGTACACAGCAGAAGGCGATCCATGAGGAAAGCAGCAAACTAAAACTAATTAGAAGTTCTGCTGCAGTTGCTGCTGCAGTTGCTGCTAATGTTGCTGGTGCTGCAGTATCGGAGGCCCACGAGGCCCACTGGGGCCCCCAGTGAGGCACGCGGGGGCCCCACACCATTTTCTTTTTGCAGTTTTCTGTCTCTTCCTAAATTAAATAAGTGTTTTTATTGGTTTATGATCAGAAGTTCTGCACTGCAGCTGTTGAGGTGTTGTTGGCAGTGCTGCTGCAGCGTCACCCGCCGTGGCAAGAGGGGGCCCCCAGGGCCCTATGAAGCCTTGCATCTCTTAGGGGCCCCTAGGGCCCCTCAAACCCGTAGAACTGCCGCAGAGACTCTCGCTATGTCTGAGGCGACTGCTTGCAGTGCTTAAACCCCGGAGAACAGCGGCGAACCGCAGCAGCAGCAGCAACGACTGCAGCAACTGCAACGGCAACACAACGCGTAAAGAAACAAGAAGGGTCCTCGAAGCCGGAACAGCAGCAAGGCCAGACGAAACGGCAGGCGGACCTCTGCTGCTGTTGTTGCTGTTGCTGTTGCTGCTGCTGCTGCGGCTACGCAGATGACCGCCGGTTTCCTTCTGTCAAGATCCTTTTGCATTTCTGCTGCTGTTGCTACTCCTGCTGCTGCTGCAGCGCAAACAAGTTCAGCACTATCCCCTGCTCCTGCTGCTGCTTGTGCGGTGAGGGACGTGGGCTGCAGGGGCCTCAGGGGGTCCACTGCCAGCTTCACCTTGGGGCGTCATGGAGTATGCACAAACATCAGGGCAGCAACCGCTGCAGCAGCAAACGCTGCAGCAGCAACTGCTGCAGTAACCGCATCTGCTGTTGCTGGCCAACGCCCATGGGTGCGCGTTCGCGCCGCTATCAGCTGCGGCAACTGCGTAGCCGCTGGGCAGCCGCAGCAGCTGCAGGAGCGCCAGCCGCTGCAGCAACAGATGCTGGTGCAGCAGTTCGCACAGCATCAACAGTATCAGCAGCCGTGGCAACAGCAGCAGCAGCGGTTTGCTAAGATCGTCCGGTGGTGTCCAGACACCCCACTTGCCCACGGGCTGGAGACGTTTCGGGAGGCGGAGGATTTCTTCAAGGCATGCGAGCAGCACAGGGGTACGTTTCTGCTGCTCTTGCTGCTGCTGGTGCTACTGATGCTGCTACTGTTGCTGGGGTATTAAGGGCTCTGCTGGTCACGCTGCTCTCGCTGCTGCTGCTGCTGTTGGTGCTGCTACTGCTTCGCTTGGGTGTCTAGAGAACTTCTCCTAGGTGTTGCACACTGCACTGCTGCTGTTGCGACTTGAGTTTTTGACTTTGCTTCTGCTACTGCTTGTGTTGCTGTTGCTTCTCAAGGCAAGATGAAACGAAGGGACTGGCTGGCTGCTCTCTCTTTGCTGTCTACGCGGCGTCGCCTGGACCTTCGGAGCCCTTCATTCAGAGCATTTGTTGCTGCTGCGCTGCAGCAGCAGGAGCTGCTGCAGGCGCCGTACATACACCTCACCATCCATCGGTGAGGACTGCAGCAGCAGCCACAGCAGGAACAGTAGCAACAGCAGCAAGTGTGATAGATCTAGGGAGGTCAACAGAAAGGGAAACGGGGAGAACAGCAGGTGGTACTGCAGCGCGACACGTTGCGGTTGCTGCTGCTGCTGCAGCTGCTGCTTCTACTGTTGTTGTTGCTTCTGCTGTGCCCATAGGCTTGGGGTCATAGGGTACAGTCCGGCTCTGTGGCAACTGACACAGCATCTGCAGCCGCTGCTGCAGCAACAGCAGCTCAGCAGCAAACAGCTTGCCGTCTGTGCATGGGGCCTGGCGAAGAATGGAGTCACGCAGCCCCCCGTGTGGGAACTCATCGGTATGCAGACAAAAACCCTAAACCCTAAACCCTAGGTGCTTGATCACACTAGAGACGAACCCTTCTACCTTCATGTTTCTTGACAAGTCCGCAATTCAGGGTATAGGGGCAGCGGCTTGGCGTTTTAGGGGTTAAGGTGTAGGGGGTTGGGTTTAGAGTTAAGGGTTTAGGGTTTAGAGCTTAGGGTTTGGGGTTTAGGATTTAATTTGTGACTGCAGGCGCGGAGGCTGTGCGGTTGGCAAAGGGCCTTTGCCTGGCGGACCTGTCGATGATCCTCTGGGCCTTTGCTCGCGTAGAGGTGGGCAAACCCTAAACCCTAAACCCTAAACCCTAGCTTTCGCTGCAACGAACAGTCCGTCATAACAGCAACAGCGCGCAGCAGCACTGCAGCAGCAACCGCAGCGCTTTAAGTGTGCCACCATCTGAATACAAGCAAGTCACTATAAGCTGTATGGTGATTTGCTAGTATTTAGATAGTGGCACAGTGCTAGCTAGGGGCCTTCGACAGAAAGGCCCCCGGCACGTAGACAACTGTTGTGCTGCGAGGACCTGTGCTGCTGCTGCGACGACATAGGCAGCCGCTGTTCCTCCTAGAACCACAGAACATGCTGCTGCTGCTGTTACTGTTGCTTCGGGGGGTGTCTGCGCAGCGCCTGAAGCCCGCTGAGATTTTGGGCCTCAGGCAGGAGGTTCTCAACCGCCTTGACGTCTTCGTCAGGCGTACGCTGGCTGCAGCAGCTGCACCCTACAGAGGAGGAGCAGCAGCAGCGCCTGCTGCTGCTGCTACTGCTTCTGCTTCTGCTGCTCCGGTTGCGCCTCAGTTGACGCCACGTTCTGAAGATGCGCCTCATGATTTGAGAGCAACGGCACATGTAGAAGCAGAATCAAGCGGAGCTGTTTCTGTTACTGATGCTGCTGCAGGTGCAGTGACACCTCACGACCTGTGCATGTTGATGAGGTCCTTTGCTGACCTCACCCCCGGTGACTCAGCGCTTATCATTCGTTTGCTCTACACACTCCTACTTGCCTGCCGCGTTCCGCCTTCAGTCCAGGCAACAGCGGCGGCACCGGCAGCGCCGGCAGCAGCAAACGTAGCAGTAGCAGCACCT
>NW_013570670.1:3985-4963 GCF_000499745.2 Eimeria mitis | reverse complement strand
GAGATGGAAACTCCTGCGGCGTTTGGTGGTGCCGCCCCACTAACTGCTCAGGTATTTGGGGGAAGGCAGACTAGGGGCTATCTGCTGACTAGCTGCTTGCTGGCTTCTGACTAGCTGCTGGCAAGCTGCTGACTCTCTGCTGACTAATTGCTGACTAGCTGCTGACAAGCTACTAACTAGCGGCTGGCTACCTACTGGTTAGCTTGTGGCTAGCTGAGTCGGACGTGTCGACAGCAGGCGTGCTGAAGCTTGTGATCTGTGTGTCAGGGCCTCACGGCTGTTTGGACAGCATTGAGAGACGCGAAGATCACAAAAGTCTTCTCCGTGCCGCTGCACAAGAGACCCAGCAACAGCAGCAGCAGCAGCAGACACCGCGCCTACTTACCCTTTAGAGAGACTGTCCCTCTCGACTGCTTGCCTCTGCTGCTTCCCATTCTCAAGCCAGCCCAAGTGTATTCACAAGGTGACACACAAGCAGCGGGACATGCGCCAGCAACAGCAGAAACAATGCCATCCGCACCACCACCCGAAGCAGCAGCACCACCACCAACAGCAGCGGCAACTGATGCAGCGCCTGTACCAGAAGCAGGAGTTGTGGGACATACCCCAGCACCTTCTCTGGGCCCTACAGGCGAAGAGTCTCCTTCTATCTCCGCTGCAGTTCCCGCTGCTGCAGCAGCCGTTGCTGCAGCTGCAAAGGATGGCCTAAGAAACAGCGCGCTGCTGCACAGCGCATGCACAGACGTGTTGCTCGAGGTGCTGTGTGAGGAGACCCGCTTGCTTCGCCTTGACCACACAACCAACACCAGTATGGTTGCTGCCTTGGCGGAGGCGCTAGCAGACATGCAGGTGAGCCTAAACCTTAGGCGCTAGACCCGGATTTGTAAATATTACAATATTTCTTATGCGTTTCCCCGTGAAACAGAGGCCAGGAGACACAGGGTTGTACTGCTGGGTTCGTGGGCCTGGGATCGTGTT
>NW_013570670.1:1895-3881 GCF_000499745.2 Eimeria mitis | reverse complement strand
AGGTCCTTGAGGCATTTGAGGGTTGCCAGATTGCCGACAGCAAGGCGTGGGCCAAACTAGGTATGCCCCTTTATAGCAATCCCGTCACTGCTGAGACTGCTGTGGCCGCTGTTGCTGTTTTTGATACTACTACAATTGCTGTTGCTTATGTTGCTGCTGCGGATGGCATTGCTGGTGCAGCCGCTGCTGCTGGCGCTGCTTCAGCGGTCTCGTTTGTTTACCAGTGTACGCATACATCACATTTCGGCTGCTCGTACTGCTGCTGTTGCTGCTGCTGCTCCTTTTGCTCTCGGTGTGTGTACATTGCAGTTCACCGAGCGCAAGACGTGGCGGCCGACCTAGATTTGAAGGGACTGAAGAGGCTGCGGCAGCTGGCAAGGCGTTCCGGTCACAGTAACGCCAGGATAGAAGGGGTCGTTGACCACTTCGAGGCCCTCAAGGAAGACGTCCAGCGCTGCGGGCCCCTCTAGGGCCCCCTGTGGTACTTCTTCCGGGACAGCCTGCCAGGGCTCCCCAAGGGGCCCCTGTGGGGGCCCCAGCGAAGGCATCTCTGCGGCCTCTCTACGGTCCCCTGTGGGGCGCCCCGCGATGTTACCTGTTTAGAGTTTAAATTTGGGGATTGGATCTACTTCCCTGTGGGGTTTTCCTCTTGGGACTGCTTTAAAGGGGTCCCCAAATGTATTCTATAGAGAGATATGTTTTTTTAAGGGTAAAAAAAAGGCTTTGATCCTTTAAGAGGAGGAAGTGTATCTTCTACTAATCCTCGTCTTAAATGTCTTGGATCAGCCGTATATATGTAATGACTTCAGTGATGAAGACTGAGTCTCTGTCTGTCTGTAGGCGATGATGCATTTGCAGTGTATATGCAGCCATACAGGCTGGGCTACAGGCTTGCCGGGCCGCATACGGTAGCAGTGGTAGCAGTGAATAATGGCAGGTTTGTTGCACGTCTTCTTAGGAAGTGGGAAGATTTTAGGCCCTTCCACAGAGTTTCAAAGAAGTCATCAGAGACAAAATCTGCACATGCTAGTTGACCTTCAGTCAGAGCACTGACACAGACGCTTTCCGGTGTCTCGGGACTTCTTCTACAAGGCTGCAAATTGTAGCTGGCACTTAAACAGCTCATAACGTTCCTGTGCTCTTTGTAGCGGGGGAAGCAGGAATGTAGCTGTAGGATGCGGGGTGACCAATGGTACCCTGAAACGCAGGGAAGGAGCACGCGGGAGCAAAGTGCCGGTTGTTTCCTCGCTCAAACACTTTTTATATTAATTATAAATGCACTTAGAAGCTGTTGGGCAGCTTCCTTTGCAGTTATTCTAGACCAAGGGACGCTCATGGTGACCATTGTAAGCCCCAAGCCGGCAGAGGCGGTCGCTGCTGTGAGTGACCCCGAGGAGGAGACGAGGGACCCAATGGCTTGCCGAGCGTTTTCACTTGAAATTAAAAGCTAGAACACGCATTTGCATTTCTCTGATTTGGATGAGAGGGGTCATTTGTTACGTGGAATGGCCGCAGTGCCACGTTGAAAAGTAGGCAGCAACAACCCCACTTCGAAACACACGCCGTTCGCTCGCCCATCCTCTCGGTTTGGTTTCTGTACGTATGCACGACTTCATAAACAATTTAATATCTTTATTTATTCCGAAGCTACCCACGTTGCGGGTAGAGGAAGGAGCTGGCTAGCGGGTCTCGTAAGTCGGCGCCAGCTAGCGTACCAGATCACTTGTCTTGAGTACGCCTGAGCCGAAATTCACAAATGCGCAATATTTTTCCATCGACATCTGGAGGGGCATTTGATTAAATGTGTTTCTTGCCCCTGTCACCTGTTATTCCTCGCAGAAAAGCGGCAGCTGCTCCTCCGTCCCGCCACGGCTGCGTCTGCTGCCGCAGCACGTTTGGTCTCGGGTCCCCTCAGCAGCTTTATCCTGGTGTCTGCTATCAGAACAGACCTCTCCTGAGCCTCCCAGTTTGCTCCAAACTGCATCC
>NW_013570670.1:0-1795 GCF_000499745.2 Eimeria mitis | reverse complement strand
GCCTGCATCGAATCCGTCAGTAGAACAGGGAAAGACGACGGCAACGTACGAGCGCAAAGGGAAGAAGACCTCCTCAATCGTTTGCCGTTTGATGCTTGTTTCGTGCGTTCAGCTGTGTGAACTCCATACAACTCAACACAACGTGAGAGGCCAATTACGGTATTAGTTGATTCCTTCGCAGATATTCAATGGAGACTGCGGGAGGTGAAAGCTACGCGCTGGTCGCTGTCGGGTCCAGGCCTCATCCCAAGTGTACGTCCAGATGCCGATTATGCAAGACCGGGCGTATGCGCGCTCGATGCATACCCTAGCCAAGTGTTTTTTGCTGTCTCTTTGCAGCTTTGTTTGGCCAGCTGCTCGCCATAGGGGCCCTCCCCCTCTCGATCTCCATTGCTGACGGAGACACCCACACGCGGAGAAGGCACTCCGGTATTTCCAAGGTGATCGGCTTGCCGAAGCATTTAGTCTCCACTATGAAGCGTTTCTATAGTGTAACCGCGAATGAGAAACATGCAGGCAGCACACATGCGAGTCCAGTGATGTGTCGTCTATTCTGCAGCACATCAGCGACAGGGAGCTGCGACGCCTGCAGCTGCCCAGCCTCCTCTCCGCCTTGCTGCCCCCTGCAGCGCCCCTCGAAGACCGAGGAGGAAGTAACGACAGTGTCAGCAGCAACAGCGATGCGCTGCCCGTACAGCAGCAAGCCCTTGTAGTACGCGGTGCCGCTTCGCTGGTGCTGCAGCAGTGGGTGCTGCTGGCTGCGGATGCTCTGCAATTGCTGCGGCGTCTGCTGCAGCCCGAGAAGCAGCACCATCGGCGCAACAGCAGTAGCAACAACGCCGATAATCACCAGCTTTTGGGGCGGCAGCAACAGCAAGACTCTAGAAGGAAGAGAGTGCGGACAACAGAGGCCCAGAGAGAAGATGACGGGGAAGAGCAGCAGGAAGATGCAGACGAGGCAGCAGATGCAATTTGGGAGCGAGCAGCGGTAGGTCCCATATGTACAAATCAACGCGTCTGTGCATGTAACAAACACTAAATCCGCTGCAAGTGTTTAACGACTCAGATGGCACTGATGCAATGTTTGGGTCTTTGTGTATACTGCGCTGCTGCTGCTGGTGCAGCAACTGCAGCTGCAACAGCAACAAGGGGAGGAAGAATCTCAGCAGCGTCTTAAACGATTAGGAAGCGTCTTTGCCACACATCTGCAGGAGGCAGAGTCCAGTGTGCGAGCCAACAGAGACAGCGCCGGTTTGCTGCTGCAGCGGGGGGCCCCCGACCTGTTCAGCGCTTGCTGGGCTGCTGTAGCCACGCCTCTGCGCTCCGGAAGTACTCGACCGGGGCAGCAGCAGCAGCAGCAAATCGGATCACACGAAAGGCTTCTTGCTGCAGCAGGAGAAGCACATGCTCCCGGAATGTCGTGGAGACGCTGGGCGTTCGGAGGCCCTGAGCCTCATCCCCCTTTCCCCTCAGCAGCAGCAGCTTCCAGTGCAGCAGCAGCTGCAGCAGCAGGGAAAAGTGCCTCCGCAGCAGCAGGTGAAATAGGAGGAGGAAGAGAAGAAGACCCCGGGGTAGAGTCTGCCGACTTTGCAGACATGTGGGGGCCCCTGCCAGAGGAAGAGCAGCAGGAAGAGTACGAAGCACCGCAGCAGCAGCATCAGCAACAGCAGCAGGAAGAAGGTATGGCGGAAGCTCAGGACATCTCTGCAGGACCAAAAGCCACTCGAAGAAGAGGCGTGAGCTGCTGCTGCTGCCGCTGCTGCTGTTGCTGCTGCTGCTACTTGCGTGCGCCAGA
>NW_013570669.1:8317-8615 GCF_000499745.2 Eimeria mitis | reverse complement strand
TGGGGTGGAGGCGGAGGAGGAGACGATCCCAACACACCAGCAGCAGCAGCAGCAGCAGCAGCAGCAGCAGCAGATGCAACAGCAGCAGATGCTGCTGCTGCAGCAGCAGCAGATGCAGCAGCAAATGCAAGAAACTCATGCAGATACATTGTTGCTGCTGCAGCAACAACAGCAACAAGAAGAACAAGAACATGAACAACAGCTGCTGCAACAGCAACAACAGTTGCTGCTGCTGCAGCAGCAGCAGCAACAGCAACAGAGAAAGACAAAACAAAAAGAAGCAGCTCACATTAATAAC
>NW_013570669.1:8103-8217 GCF_000499745.2 Eimeria mitis | reverse complement strand
CATCGACAACTGCAGCGGGAGACCACCAGCAGCAGCAGCAGCAGCAGCAGCAGGGAGAGCAGCCTTCGGCCGACTTGTCTTTTTGTGGGGAGTATGCAGCAGCAGCAGATCCAG
>NW_013570669.1:6378-6776 GCF_000499745.2 Eimeria mitis | reverse complement strand
GCAGCTGCTTAATCAGCAGCAGCACTATCACGCGCTGCAGCATAGAGCAGAATTGCTGCAGCAGCAGCAGCAGCAGCAGCAGCAGCAACAGCAGCAGCAGCAAATGGCGTCGCAGCAAGAGTTAATGCAGCAGCAAGGTATTCTACAGGATCAGGATCTGCTGCAGCAGAGGGTGCTGCAGCAGCGGCTGCTGCAACAGAGAGTGCTGCAGCAGCAAATCATGCAGCAGCAGCAGCAGTTCATGCAGCAGCAGCAACTGATACAGCAGCAGCAACAGATGCAGCAGCAGCCCTTGCAGCAACACCAACGTCTTGCTGCTGCTGCTGCTGCTGCAGCAGCAGACCAATTTTCACAGCTAGGGCCCGTTGCTGCAGTGACACCGCACAGCCCCGATGCTG
>NW_013570669.1:5588-6278 GCF_000499745.2 Eimeria mitis | reverse complement strand
GCAGCTGCTTAATCAGCAGCAGCACTATCACGCGCTGCAGCATAGAGCAGAATTGCTGCAGCAGCAGCAGACCAATTTTCACAGCTAGGGCCCGTTGCTGCAGTGACACAGCACAGCCCCGATGCTGAGCAGCAGCAGCAGCAGCAGCAGCAGCAGCAGCAGCAGCAGCAGCAGCAGCAGGCTTTCTTTGCGCAGCCTACGTTTTAACAGACCGTGCGGAGACAAAGTAGGGTTTATTTATATTTATGTTTTTATTTTCTTTCTGCTGCCCTCAAAATTGTTTTAGTTTCTGCTCCTCTACTTGCGGGGCTTTGGGTGGGAATTGCATGCATGCATGCATGCATGCATGCAATCCATGCATGCATGCATCCAGTTTATGCATGCAATCCATGCATGCATGCAGTTTATGCATGCATGCAGTTTATGCATGCAATCCATGCATGCATGCATGCACACATGCATGCAACCATGCATGCAGTATATGCATGCATGCAGTTTATGCATGCATGCAGTTTATGCATGCAATCCATGCATGCATGCATGCATGCATGCATGCATGCATGCGCAGTATGAATATATGGTGTCTCTGCAGGCCTAACAGCCGCAGGGGGCCTGAGGCGGATTTGGTTTGGCTGAGGAAATTTCATTTTCTTTTAAACCCGCTACCGCTACTCGTATAGATGCATACTC
>NW_013570669.1:5277-5488 GCF_000499745.2 Eimeria mitis | reverse complement strand
TGCTGTTGCTGCTGCTGCTGTTGCTGCTGCTGTTGCTGCTGCTGTTGCTGCTGCTGTTGCTGCTGCTGCTTTTGCTGCTGAGGCTAAGAACATTACGGAGTATAGGCGGCAGCTTCGCACTAGTAGTTTGCGTTGCAGCAGCAGTAGCAGCAGCAGTAGCAGCAGTAGCAGCAGCAGCAACAGCAGCAGCAGATGGGTTCGATGTCAACAA
>NW_013570669.1:0-5076 GCF_000499745.2 Eimeria mitis | reverse complement strand
TATATTATATATATATATATATATATATATATATATATATATATATATATTGCATGCATGCATGCAGCAGCAGCAGTTTATGGGGGGCGGAGAGGAGAGGAGAGGTCTGTCCTCCCCTCAACGCCAAGGCCGCCGTACAGTGTCTCCGCTGGATCCTAAAAGAATAAATAATAAAATAAAATAAAATAAAATAAAATAAAATAAAATAAAATAAAATAAAATAAAATAATAAAATAAAATAAAATAAAATAAAATAAAAATAAAATAAAGCAAAATAAAATAAAGCAAAAGAAAATAAGATAAAAAGAAAATAAAATAACAGTAAAGTGTAAAAATAAAATAAAACAAAATAACAAGGTAAAATAAAATAGAATAAAATAAAACAAAATAAAATAAAATAAAATAAAATAAAATAAAATGGATGTATCACCATTCCTTTGTTAAGTTCTTCAATAATTCTGTCGCTGCGATGAATACGCGAAGGACGCGGCAGCACAACTGCAACCAAACACAGCAGCAGCAGCAGCAGCAGCAGCAACAGCATCAGCACCAGCAGCAGCAGCAGAACCAGACCAGCAACAGCCGCATCAGCAGCACATCAGCAACAACAGCAGCAACAGCAGCAGCAGCAACAGCAGCAGCAGCAACAGCAGCAGCAGCAACAGCAGCAGCAGCAACAGCAGCAACAGCAGCAGCAGCACGAGAAACCAGAGATGAGGAGGAGTTATGTAAAAAAGTATAAAATATATTTTACTGTTGACGTGGCCAAAGCCGCCTGATTTTGTGTCGGTTATATCGCTCGCCACCGGCAAGTCTGTTGCTGCTGTCACTACAGACCCAGACAGCCAGCGTTGTCTATGTATATGCACTTTTATTTATTTTTTTTTTTTGTTGTTTTGTTTTGTTTTTTTGTTTTGGTTTGGTTTGGTTAGGTAATGTAATTAATTTAATTTATTTAATTTAGTGGAAACATAAAAAAAATTAAAAAAAATTAAATAATTTTAATAGCAACAACAACAATATTAATAATAATACAATAAGAGTAGTAATCCCATCACCACCATCAACAGCAACAACAACAGCAGCAACAACAGCACCAGCCACTGCAACAGCAACAGCAGCAGCAACAGCAGCAACAACAGCACCAGCCACTGCAACAGCAACAGCAGCAGCAACAGCAGCAACAAAAGCAGCAACAGCAGCAGCAACAACAGCAGCAACAACAGCAGCAACAACAGCACCAGCAACAGCGACAACACCAGCAGCAACAACAACAGCAGCAGCAACACCAGCAGCAGCAACAGCAGCAACAGCAACAGCAGCAACAGCAAGAGCCGACCTATCGGGTGTTATTTCTTTTTGCATGAGTAATCTGTTTTCATTTTATTTTTTTTGTTGACGCCGCCACAGATTTACTGAATTGCTCTCATCGACCCACGTGCACATCAGTGTTGTCCCTGAAAACCAGCTGCATGCAACGACAGCCCCATGCATGCATGCATGCATGCATGCAAGCATAGAGAAACACACGCATGCATGCATGCATGCATGCATGCATCAACAGACAAATACAAGCATGCATGCATGCATGCTTGCACAGAGAAATGCACGCATGCAGATATAGATGTATTTACCCAGCGAACAATGCATGCATGCATGAATGCATGCACAGACAAATGCATGCATGCATGCATGCATGCAAGCGAGAAAGAGAGAAGTACCGAGGGCTTTCATCAGTTGCTTGGCGAAGGGGCGGGAGGCGAGGGTCTTCAGGCGCACGAGAGCAGCGTCTGCTGGTCTGGTTTATCATAAAGAAATAAAAATATAAATAAAATAAAAATAAAATAAAATAAAATAAAATAAAAATAAATAATTTAATCACCTGCCCCCAGACATAACTCGCGTATTCAATACAGCGATTTCTTTAGCTGAAGAAAAAAAAAAATACCAGCAACAGACCGTCTGGTTACTTTGTTTATATACTGCTGCATGCAAAGCAACACACGCACACACAGAAAAAGAGAAAAAGAAAGAGAGGAAATCAAACAGAAAGAGATACAAATAAACAACACAGAAGATTGCATGAGATTAAGAGAGAGACAGAAACAGACAGAAAGAGACAAAAGGAGACAGAAAGAGACAGAGAGAGACAGAAAGAGAAAGAGAGAGACAGAGAGAGAGAAAGAGAAAAGAGAAAGCAGTATTACCTGTTTGAAACATTTGTTTTCCTTCGCTGACAGCTGTTTAAATAAAAGGCAATAAAGAAGAAAAAAAAAGAAAAAAACAATAAAAAAGAAATAAAAAAGAAATTATAAATAGATACACATACCTGACTCTACACACACCATCAACTCCTTCAATGATACAGAAGATCTGCCTTTTGTTATTTACTTTTTTTTATTTCTTTTTTTTATATTTATTTATCAATAAAAAAAAACACATACAGTTCAACACGTCAGGAGCTCCCGGTACACCTGGATTCAGAAATACAATAATAACACTTTCATTTATTGCATGCATGCTTGCATGCATGCANCCGGTACACCTGGATTCAGAAATACAATAATAACACTTTCATTTATTGCATGCATGCTTGCATGCATGCACGCATGCATGCAAGCATACACATATGCATGCATGCATGCATGCATGGTTGCATGCAGAGAGAAAAGAAAACGCACCAAGGTTGCTGGTGAAAGCAGCAATTCCTGCTGCAGTGTTTATCAGCTGCGTCAGCCATGGCGGCAGCGGCTGTATGTATTTCATTTATTAAATAATTTATTTATTTATTTATTTATGGAGAGAATACATATGCTGATGAATACAGCTTACGAACTGCAGCCTTGAAAAACCTGGGGGAGGCATAGCTGGCGTTGGCGGCGCTTGAGCCGTTTGCTGCTCCTGCAGCAGCAGAAATACAAAAACAAGAACAAGAGAAATATGAATAAATATAAACAACAGAAACATGAATAAATATAAACAACATGACAACAACAGAAATACAAAGAAACATGAACAACAGAAACATGAACAACAGAAACATGAACGAGAAAAATCTGAACAGCAGAAACAACAAATTNACATGAACAACAGAAACATGAACAACAGAAACATGAACGAGAAAAATCTGAACAGCAGAAACAACAAATTGCAAAACACAAGAAACCTGCATCACAGTACAAGTATAGCAGCAGCAACTTTTTCTCACCCCTTGTAGTATTTTCTGTGTTTCTGCAACAGCAATCTTTTCTTCTTCTGGAAGCTGCAAAATATCTTCGCCTGAATACTCCCATGGTTTACTGCCTCCGTATGCAGGAGGAAGCGGCTTGAAAGCTGGTGGGTTATAGCCTCTATCTGGGCGGTAATGCGGGGCCTCTTGTGTTTTTATTTTAATGTTTTCAGGTTGGGGGGCCCCTAGAGGACCTGAAAAAGCGGAAATTCAAGTTTCTTGCAAAAATTCAAATTCGGGGGAAAGCGTCACCGTTGGGCACGGGAGAAGTCCGTAATCCGCATGATGGAGAAATTATGGTGTTCAATAGAAATGAAAAAAAGAAAAAGAAATAAATTAACATTTAAAAAGCATCAAAAATGTTCAAGTATCTGCGAAAAAGTTTCGTGGTTTCACTCGTATACTCTTCATGAGGAAAGCTGCACATACACCCCAATTGACTCGCAGCTTTCTTCATGATTACAACAGGAAAGCTGAACCATCAGTTGTTTTTTTTTGTTTCATGAATCATCAAATTTATTCTTTTTATATTTCACATGAAAAAGAAAGCACAGCGAGCCCCGGAACGGCTGTTACACTTAACTTGAAATTTCGTGTTTCTGGTTGGTTTCCTATGACAACAAGAATAAGAACAAAAACAAGAAAAGCAGAAACTACAACTACAACGAATGCTATTGCAGCTATAAGTNAACAAGAATAAGAACAAAAACAAGAAAAGCAGAAACTACAACTACAACGAATGCTATTGCAGCTATAAGTACTACATACTACAACTTTCTGCATGCATCTTATCAAGGAATTCTGGTGAGTTTTCGGTTTTCTTCTGTTTCATCATCTCTCATGTATTTGTTTGTTTATGATTTGCACTTTTTTTTGTTTTTTTTTTCTTTGGCGAGGTGTTACACTTTTACTTTTTTGTTTCTATTCGCTAATATATCATATTTCTACTTGGTTTTTCTTTTGTTTTCTCTTTTTCTTTTTTTTCTGCGCACGTGTTACATTCCCTCTTCTACTCGTTTGCTTCTATCTGAACAGCTATAACATTTCTTCTTTTCTTTCTTTTTTCCCCAGCATTACACCACAACAACTACTACTACTCCTACTACTACTACTACTACTATACTTTACTATATTTCTTTTTCTTTATTTGTTAGCTTTCTGGGCTCAATCCTTTCAACTCCATTCCACCCGCACAGCAGCAGAAAGAGACAGACCCCTTAGCTGGTCACTGCTGTATATAAGTGTATGTTCTATAAATAAATAAATAAATAAATAAATAGATTAATTAATTAATTAATTAATTATATATATTTGAGAGAGGGACAGGGAAGCAGCAATCCTTAAACCAGAAAGAGTTTGTGTGTTTTTCTGATCCACAGGGAGAGGCAGCAGAGCCCAACCCAAGAAAACACAAAACAAGAAAAGTAACAACAACCTGTCTTGCAGCAGAAGTGAACTGCAGCAGCAACATGCTGCTGCTGCTGCTGCTTGCTGCTGCTGTTTGCTGCTGCTGCTGCACCAAACACGCCACCACCAAGCTGCGTGGTGCATGCGTTTGACAAGAAAAGAAAATTAACTAAGAAGAGAGAAAAACGGAGAAAGAGAGAGATAGAGACAAATCAGGAGGAGACAGAAAAAGGAGACATTAAAAAGCCGAAGCAAACACAGTAAAAAGAAGAGAGAAAAGAAAAAAGAAGAAGACAAAAGAAGCAGAGAAAGAAAAAAAAAGAGACAAATACAAAGTAAAAACAAAGTAAAACGGAAATTCATTCTTTAACTGTTGTTATAACATAACAATTATCATCTCGCTGTTCACTCCTTCTATCCATAGCTCCCTGCTGCAGTTG
>NW_013570668.1:4889-8436 GCF_000499745.2 Eimeria mitis | reverse complement strand
CGCTAGATGCATGCAATGTCTTGGGGCTGGATGACATAGATGTGTGATCTAATGAAGCGTTAGCCTGGATAGAAAAAAACATATATACATGCAGTCTGGTGTATTCAAAAACTGCAGCATTGGAGAAAATTTGTTAGTTGAAGCCTTGTGAGAGAGTTCCCATTATATGCGCGAGTATAACAAAAACCATCATACTAGTTTTTGTGTGTATGCAGTGCTCGTATAGAAGCGGCACCTCTTAGCCATTCATACCAATATTTTGCGTATGATGTTATGCCATTTAGTGCTCAAGAATTTATATATTCACAGCTTACGCGGCTCGTTAACTTGCTACGGAGATACAGGTGAGCAACAATACAATCGATACAGACGAGTGGTATGCATGGGGCAACGAAAACTGCACTCTTAACATTTTGCCAAAAGGTCTATATAGGGATTCAATCCAGGTTTAGGCTTTCGGATTCATAAGAATGCATTTGCATGCAGTCGACTGTTTGCAAACTGAGGCAAGCACAACAGTAGAGATATGACAGTCTAGAACTGGACTGAACATGCTTTGTAGAAATTGATGCTGGAACTTCATGTAGCCTGTGTCCCCACGTTGGACAGAATTGTATTCATAATTTTGATGTAAAGGAGCTTGAAATGAGCTCACAGAATTCACAGGATCAAGCTGTGATTATCCTGATGTTAGGTGTAGTTTGCCTCATCTGGTGTTCTAACCAGCAACTTTGGTTTGCCTTTGTGCTTGCGCAGCACAATTTCTTACAGCTAGTATTTTGGGTTTGAATTCCTTCTTTGTTTCGACTGTATACGCAATCAAAAGTAAAAATTTTGTGTAAGACATATGAGACGGTTATTGACTATCTGCACGTTTCTTGGGGTACGCTGGATTTTACCAAAGCATTGCTTCCAGTTCGGCATATATCCAGATGCTGAGTTTTACAGAGAATCTTGCTTACGTTTATCATCATAATAGCACCTCCATGGCTCTGTAGAACACCGCTCAGTAGTTTTAGTTTGAGTAAGCCTCTGAACCAACCGTCACCATCCAGTTGGACGTTTCTACGCTGGGTAAGTAGGAGGTAGAGAAACCGTACAGCAGTTTCGGTAGATAATAAAGAAACCAAATCAGTGTGCAGATTAGAACAAAGCCTTATGAACAGGAGGTAGTACTGTCCACCTCCCAAGATAAAGGGTTTTGGCCTCGCCCCCCTCTAGTATTCCTAAAATTCACGCTGCCATTCAGTGGGAGCCGGCCCTCAACTCAAACACCTTCATCAGTTTGCATCTCCAGGCCTTCTCTTGTTCAGTAAATACATGCGACGTACCAGCTCTGACTTGCTTTCCTGGGCCGAAGCGTTTTTATGCAACTTTTTAAGTTCAAGGACAGTGCAATAAACGTATGTCCTGGTGTAGGGCTCCACGGGGGCATCGGCATGCAGCATCTCGAGCTAGGTAAACAACGGAGGAAGGAAGAAAACATTTGTGTTCTGCCCCTGAAACTGGAATCACTCTTAACTACGTTCATTCAGTGAGAGACGTACGATTTTGGCGGCGCTTTAGGAGCTTACGGCGAAAGCCAGCACCTGGATTAGGTAGCCTACGGCCACCAGTGGAAGCCTAACGGGCTTAATGTAGTGAATACTCCCTACAATCACGGCAACAATGCCATGACTATTACAAGCGTGGACAGCCTGTGAGTGTGTTAGTTCTACTTCTGTACCTAATCCAAAATTTTGCTCTCCCGTTTCCACCTATGGCTATATCTGTTGTTCAACTGCTTTTTTGCATAGCGATTGTATTATTTGGCCGCCTTCCACCCGTTCTAACATAGAAGTTTCTTCTGGCTCGCAGCCGGCTACCTACGATGTAGCATTCCCCGTGTGAAGTTGGTCTGCGTATTTCTACTTCTGCGCAGGCTAGTTACTGCGGGCCAAGTAAGTATGCAACAATTGGGGGTCTGTGCGTTCACTCTTGAAGAATCTGAGATCTACACGCTAAAGGAACAGTGGCAGCAGACGCACCACCTTCAACTGCAGGAGGTTTTTCATATCACTAGCCGATACGATCCGTGCCATGGAACAAACTCAGAACAATCCCGCCTCGTTTCAACCAGCATGTACACGTCTACGCACTCATCAGCGCCATATTATCACATCTTGTTTAGCCCTAGCCTAGGATTCACGGGACCTGAAGTGACACGACAGCATGCACATTCCCTTTCCTCTTATATCTAACGGTCCCGATGGAAAAGGTAGAGGCTACTGAAACTATTTGGGGGACGGGGTGTGTCTATCGTTTGTTGCAGCACTGTGCGTTACAGCATGCGGTTCCTATGCACGTATTCATTGCACAGAAGAGCTTTATTCCCAGTTTTTAAACTTTTACTGGGACCCAATAAGCCAAAATACACGCATAGGCGGGCGCTTGCACGCCTCCCTGCTACGACGCCCACAACGTGCAGTCGCACTTCTCCCCCTATATAAGCAAACAGCGATGCTGTCACGCTGCTAACACTGCCTTGATGCACAGTAATTTATAAAGCAGGAACTGAAAGCCTGCAATACACTGCTGTATATCCACAGTAGAAGCCCAATATAAACACAGCACGTTCTGTATGTATATGCATCTGTACTTCCGCGCAGGCATACCAGTAAGGGTGAGGAAAGTTTCTACCGGCTGTATACAGTGTTCCTGTACCCACAAAAAGTGGGGTAAGTGTGCTTGCATGTATGAGTGCCTCGCAGCTCCTTCTGCACGCATCCCAGCAAGGTGTGCTGCAACACCTGAGATGCTTACGCCTCTCTACTGCTGTGCTGCCCCAGTATGCCTGGAGACTGTACGAAAGCTCAGCTAGTTTCTGTTAGCCCCTTTTTAAACTCTCTCTACTCTATCCCCCCCCACGCCTATCCCCCCCCAAGCCTGAGGCCGTCGCCTCAGCAGAGCCCGCCGAGACCTACTCTTGTGTCTCGCAGCTGCGCGTGTCAGTGACTACTGCTGCAGCGAGAAACAGGGGCTGAAAGGTGGAGACAACAAACACCTTCAACACAACAACATAATAAATATATAATATATATATAACCCCCCAGCTGCGCACGAACGAGAAGAGAATGCCTGGACTGTACTCGATCGGTAGCCGTCGTGGGGGGGCTACCAACTCAAAAGAAATGGTCTATGAATCACTAGTGTAATGGCTTATTTATTTTAAAAAAGTATACAGAATAAATATAAATAAAAACTTTTTATACGACACCCATAACGTGAAGCCTCTGCTGCTGCTGCTGCTGCATCTGAAAGCAAACGTGGCCGGCAGCGAGCGACCCCCTGTGGCGGTGATCGCTCTGTCGCAGCAGCAGTTTTATTTATTTGTTAAGCAAAAAATATAAAAATAATATTCAAAAACAACACAAAATTAAAAACCCTATTTGCAGCAACGCCGCACCCAGCATCCGGGCAGCAGCGCCCCGTGTGAGTGCATCAGCAGCAGAGGCGCGGGGTGAGCAGCAGCGACAGCAGCAGCAGCAGCAGCAGTATCCGTAGCAGC
>NW_013570668.1:4055-4789 GCF_000499745.2 Eimeria mitis | reverse complement strand
GCCCCGTGTGAGTGCATCAGCAGCAGAGGCGCGGGGTGAGCAGCAGCGACAGCAGCAGCAGCAGCAGCAGCAGCAGCAGCAGCAGTATCCGTAGCAGCAGCAGCAGCAGCAGCAGCAGCAGCAGCAGCAGCACCAGCACCAGCAGCAGGTCGCCAAGCTATTGCGGCTTTTTGTGATGAATTGCAGCCAAATTCCGTCTTTTGTATAAGAACAGTTTATTTTCTCTTTTGGGGTTTAATAGGGTGAGTAGGGCCCCTGAAAGCTGCAAGATTCCGGTTTTCGCGCAGCAGCAGCAGCAGCGGTGCGCAGGCAGCAGCAGCAGCAGCAGCAGCAGCAGCACCCGGCCTGCTGCTGCTGCTGCTGCTGCTGCCCGTGTGCTGCTGCTGCTGCTGTACAGGACAGCAGCAGCAGTTGCAGCAGCAGCGTCGAGGCTTTGAGGGGGGATCCGATCCCAGGCTTGGCTTGGGTTTATGCTGCTGCAGCGGAGTTTTTTAAACTCCTTTTTTCTTTTTTCTTTTTTTTTGCGGCGAAGAGGATTCTAGTTTTGTCTCCTCAGCAGCAGCACGAAGCAGAACAACACCCCACGTGCACTGCAGCAGCAGCGGGGGCCCCAGGGTTTATATTGATATATTATATATTAAAAAAAATAATTTATTAATATATATTTCACTCTTTCTGGGTTTTTTCATATCCAGGGGTACAGCATTGAGGTGTATATACACCGCAAACACAAA
>NW_013570668.1:3890-3955 GCF_000499745.2 Eimeria mitis | reverse complement strand
TTCTGGGTTTTTTCATATCCAGGGGTACAGCATTGAGGTGTATATACACCGCAAACACAAAACAC
>NW_013570668.1:0-3659 GCF_000499745.2 Eimeria mitis | reverse complement strand
ACACACACATATACGAGGGGGCCCCCGTTGCAGCAGCAGCAACACAAACAGCAGCAGCAGCAGCAAGCTGCAGCAGCAGCAGCTCGCTGTCTTACACACACCCCACACCAACACACACGAGGGGATCCGATCCCCGCTGAGCCCTAGGGGGCCTTCTCTTACCTCACACAGAACTGCTGCAGCCTATATCGTGCAGGCAGCAGCAGCAGCAACTGCAGCAGCAACTGCAGCAGCAGCTGCAGCAGCTGCAGACGAAACAGCAGCAGTAGGAGCAGCAGACGCAGCAGCAACAGGTGCAGCAGCAAGCATCGGAGCAGCAGTAGGAGGAGCTGCAGCAGCGTGTTGTAGTACGAGGAGCAGCAACTGCAGCAGCAAGAGCAGCAGCAGCATCAGCATCAGCAGCAGGTACATGAGCTTCTCGGTTAAGAGCAGCAGCAGCAGCAGCAGCAGCAGCAGCAGCTGCAGCAGCAGCAGACACAGATGAAGCAGGAGGAGTTGCTTCCTCCCCCCCCAGCAGCCGCCCTGGGTATGGCGGACTGTCCTTTGTTCCTTTCGCCTGACGGGGGCCTTTTCTTTGCAAACAGCAGCAGCAGCAGCAGCAGCAGCAGCAGCAGCAGCAACAGCAGCAGCAGCGGCAGCAGCGGCGGTGACAGCGGTGACAGCAGCAGCAGCAGCAGTAGCAGCGATGCGCCTCCTGCTGCTCCATCCGAATCTTCTACACCTGCCGCCGCATCCGCAGCAGCAGCAGCCGCAGCAGCAGCAGCAGCAGCAGCAGCAGCAGCAGCAGCAGCAGCAGCACAGCAGCCGCTGCTGCACCTGACTGGAGACGTTGGCTGCTACCGAGAGGGGACCCTGCATCGCCTCATCGCAGCAAAAAACATCCCCGGGGTGCGGCAGTGGCTCAGCAACCCCATATACAGAGACACCATCAACGACTTCAATCATGCAGGTCTGCTGCTGCTCCTGCTGCTGCTGCTGCTGCTGCTGCTCCTGCTGCTGGTGCTGCTGGTGCCGCTGTTGCTGGTGCTGCTGCTGCTGCCGGTGCTGATGGTGCTGGTGCTGCTGCTGCTGATGGTGCTTCTGCTGCTGATGGTGCTGCTGATAGTGCTGCTGTTGATGTAGATGCTGCTGCTGTATATGCTTGTCGTGCTGCTGCTGTTGCTGCCGCTGTTGCTGCTGCTACTGACTGCTGCTGCTGCTACTACTTATGCTGCTGCTAAAGGGCTGCGGGAAAGCTTCTGCTGCTTCATGCTGCTGCTGCTGTTGCTGTTGCTGCTGCTGTGCAGGCGAGACGCCGCTGCACGTGGCGCTGCATGTGTGTGAGCCGCGCATTCTCTCTCTCTTACTAAACCCTCCCCCCATCCAGCTGCCCACGGATTCTCTCCTCAGCAGCAGCAGCAGCAGCAGCAGCAGCAGCAGCAGCAGCAGCAGCAATGGAGATGGTGTTGACTCTGGGGTCGGGCCTTCTGAGGGTCTGTCTGCATGCGGGGAGTGGCCAGCAGCAGCAGCAGCAGCAGCAGCAGCAGGGGCATCTACACCCACCTCACCCGCAGCAGCAGCAGCAGCAGCAGCAGCAGCAGCAGCAGCAACAGCAGTTTCTGTGGATTTCTCGCTGCCCATGGATGACCTCCCCCCCCTGCATATCCTCGTCAGCCGCTTCTCCTTTGCTGAGGTCCGCCTCGATGCTGCTGAGTGCATGCGCCGGCTGCTGCAGCACGTGGGGCTGCTGCATGCAGCGACAGGTGGCTCCCGCGTCTGCAGCCGCTGCTGCTTCACACCCACTGCCCCCAGCAGCAGCAGCAGCAGCAGCAGCAGCAGTACTAGCACCAGCAATAGCACCAGCAGCAGCTGCTGCACGAGCCCCAGCAACAGGGTTAGCGGCGACAGCAACAACTGCAGCAACAGCAGCAGCAGCAACAGCAGCAGCAGCAGCAGCAGCAGCAAGTGGACTTCTTGGGTTGGCTGCTGCCAGCAAGAACTGGATTTAGATGCTACAGACGGCAGCGGGAGAACGGCGCTGCATGTTGCTGCTGCTGCAGGTGGTGCTGCTGCTGTTGAGCTGCTGCTGCATGCGGGGGCTGATCCTTTGATAGCAGACAAGAGGGGGCTGCTGCCGCTGCATGCAGCAGTAGACAGCAGGTCAGTTGACTCGTTGCTGCTGCTGCTGGCGCACACATTCCCCATAGATTGCTTCTACTGGAGCGACCCGCAGCAGCAGCAGCAGCAGCAGCAGCAGCAGCAGCAGCAGCAGAGGATCGTGGTGGGCAGTGCAGCAGAAGGGGGCCTCACAGGGGCCCCCTCCGACAGCAGGGCCCCCAAGAAGGTGGTGCTGCAGCGGATGGAGAGGAGACCTTTGCTGCAGCCTGCTAGCAGCAGCAGCAGCAGCAGCAGCAGCAGCAGCAGCAGCTTAGTGTATCGCCTCGCTAGGCGGTGTGTGCGGCGCTGCTCCTTCCGCTGTCTTGCTGCTGTGTTATCTTACCCTACGGTCCGTGCCAGGAGCAGCAGCAGCAGCAGCAGCAGCAGCAGCAGTTCATCCCCAACAGCAGCAGCAGCAGCAGCAGCAGCAGCAGAGTCATGCTTGGCGTTGCATTTGTTAGACTTGCATCAGCTGCGTTCTTTGTTTTCTGTTTCTCGTCGTGTCGGCTGCATGCATTTATTTTTATTAACTTTATCCGAATTAATAAATAAAAACGAAAACAAAACATTTGCTGCTGCAGCAGCAGCAATAGCAGAAGTCATCAGCAGCACAACCCCCCCAACCCTATACACCCCATCCACCCCTCATCATCATCAGCAGCAGCAGCAGCAGCAAGACCACCCCTACCCCCACCACCCCCATCACCCCCAGCAGCAGGAGCAGCAGCAGCAGCAGGAGCAGGAGCAGCATTATGTATACATGCAGCAACGGTGCAGCAGCAGCAGCAGCATAGTATACCGTATCATCGAAGCAAAGTGTACACTGCTAGCAACACACCCAAACTGCTTCTCTCATCTGCCGCTACCAGAGCCGATGGACTTTCCTATCAAAAGATTTAAACTCATGCAGAGGTTTCCTGAAAACCCCAGCAGGCTTGAGGTATGACACACATGCATGCAGCAGCAGCAGCAGCAGCAGTGGCAGGAGGAGGAGGAGTAGGAGTAGCAGCAGGAGTAGGAGTAGCAGGAGTAGCAGGATGGTCTTTTGCTGCTGTTGCTGCTGCTGCTGCTGTTGCTGCTGCTGCTGTTGCTGCTGTTGCTGTTGCTGCTGCTGCTTCCATATCTCTTCCTATTTGTATTTTTTTTCACCCGTTTCCGTTTCTGCATCATCTGCATCACCATCATCTCCTCCTCCTCTGCTGCTGCTGCTGCTGCTGCTGCTGCTGCTGCTGCTGCTGCTGCTGCTGCTGCAGGTGCTGGTGCACCGCAGCTGCGGTGTGCTGCGTGCGTTTGAGTTTGGTTCTCTCGATTGGGTGGAGACGGCTCCCCCCGCCTCCCTCGCTGACATTCTCCGCGTACACGACGTCAGCTATGTATTCAAGCTAAAACAAAAGTAATTTATTTTATTTTATTTTATTCTATTTTATTTTATTTTATTTTTTTTTGTGTTGTGTGTGTGTTGTTATTGTGTGTGTGTGTGTGTTTTTTTTTTTTTTTTTTTTTTTTTTTTTTTTTTTTTTTTT
>NW_013570667.1:8370-8797 GCF_000499745.2 Eimeria mitis | reverse complement strand
TTTTTTTTTTTTTTTTTTTTGTCTCCTCTACCCTCAGCTGCTGTCTCCTTTTGCTGCGCTTGTCTCTTTTCTGTCTCCTTTCTCTTTCTCTCTGTCTCCTTTCTCTTTCTCTCTGTCTCCGTTCTCTTTCTCTCTGTCTCCTCTCTTTTTATCTGTCTCCTCTCTCCTTATCTGTCTGCTCTCTCATCCTCTGCCTCCTCTCTCCTTCTCTGTCTCCTCTTTCTTTCTGTCTCCTCTCTCTTTCTCTGTCTCATCTCTCTTTCTCGCTGTCTCCTCTATCTTTCTCTCTGTCTCCTTTCTTCTTTGTCTCCTCTATTCTTCTCTGTCTCCTCTCTCTTCCTTTGTCTGCTCTCTCCTTCTCTCTCCTTCTCTGTCTCCTCTCTCTCTCTCTCCCTCTACCTCCTCTTTCTCTCTGTCTCCCTATATA
>NW_013570667.1:7430-8352 GCF_000499745.2 Eimeria mitis | reverse complement strand
ATATATATATATATATATATATATATATATATATATATATATATATATATATATATATATATACATGCGCTGCAGGGGTGTAGAGTTTGAGTTGGTGGTGGTGGACGACAACAGCCCCGACAAGACGGCGGAGGAGTTTTCGCGGCTCACACAAATCCTAGACAAACGCAGACTCGTATCTTTTGTCTCCTTTTGTCTCCTTTTGTCTCCTTTTTTGTCTCCTTTTGTCTCCTTTTTTGTCTCCTTTTGTCTCCGTTTTTGTCTCCTCTTGTCTCCTTTTCTGTCTCCTTGCTGTCTCCTTTTTTGTCTCCTTGCTGTCTCCTTTTTATTGTCTCCTTTTTTGTCTCCTTTTGTCTCCTTTTGTCTCCTATTGTCTCCTCTCTTTCTTCTCATGTCTTCTATTTGCCTCCTTTCTGTCTCCTTTCTGCATCCTTTCTGTCTCCTTTCTGTCTCTACCCTGGCTGTCTCCTTCTGCTGTCTCCTCCCCCTATATTTCGCTCCAGTGCAGTGGGGGAGGCTCAGTAGGGTTTAAGGGTTTAGGGTTTAGGGTTTAGGGTTTAGGGTTTAGGGTTTGTGCGTTCGCTTCTCTCAGAGGCTGCTCAAGAGACCTGGCAAGCTCGGCTTGGGTACGTTTGGGGTGTATAGGCAGCTCTCATCATACACCGCGCAGCTGCGCATACACCGCAGCTGCGCATACACCGCAGCTGCGCATACACCGCGCAGCTGCGCATACACCGCGGAGCTGCGCATCCACCGCAGCTGCGCATACACCGCGGAGCTGCGCATACACCGCGGAGCTGCGCATACACCGCGGAGCTGCGCATACACCGCGCAGCTGCGCATACACCGCGCAGCTGCGCATACACCGGAGCTGTGGCTACAGTATGATAGAAGAAGAGTTGTTTATAAGAGGGGGAGGAGC
>NW_013570667.1:6694-7330 GCF_000499745.2 Eimeria mitis | reverse complement strand
CTCCTTTTGTCTCCTTTTGTCTCCTTTTGTCTCCTTTTTTGTCTCCTTTTGTCTCCTTTTGTCTCCTTTTTAGGTTCTGCTTATCTCGACGGGCTGCAACTGGCGCGGGGAAATTTCATCTTTTTGATGGATGCAGACTTCTCTCATCATGTGGGGCGTGGGGTGTATGTACACCGCATATATTTATATTTATATTTATATTTTTATTTTTATTTATGTTTATGTTTATGTTTATCTTTATATTTATATTTATGTTTGTATTTATATTTATATTTATATTTATATTTATATTTATATTTATATTTATATTTATATTTATATTTATATTCTGTATTTATATTTATATTTATATTTATATTTATATTTATATTTATATTTATATTTATATTTATATTTATATTTTATATTTATATTTATATTTATATTTATATTTATATTTATATTTATATTTATATTTATATTTATATTTATCTTTATATTTATGTTTATATTTATATATGTCTCTATCTCTGTCTCTCTCTTTTATTCTTTTTTATAAAGATAGAGATGGAGAGACAGATATAGACAGACAGACACAAATATTATACACAAACAGAAAACAAACAAACACACACACACACACAGAGAGACAAAGCA
>NW_013570667.1:3171-6594 GCF_000499745.2 Eimeria mitis | reverse complement strand
ATATATATATATATATATATATATATATATATATATATATATATATATATATATATATATATACTTTTATGTATACATATATATATATATATATATATATATATATAAATTATAAAAGTATAAATAAAACAGTAGTGTGTGTGTTTGTGTGTATTTCAGCCCAAGTTCATCCCCGCCTTTATCCAGTCAGAGAACAACACACACAGCAGTACCCTTTTTTTTTTTTTTTTTTTTTTTTTTTTTTTTTTTTTTTTTTTTTTTTTTTTTTTTTTTTTTTTTTNTTTTTTTTTTTTTATTTCTCTTTCTTTCTTTTTCTTTCTCTCCTTCTCTCTGTGTCTTTCTCCTCTTTCTCTTTTTTTTTCTTTTTTTTCTTTTTTTTTCTTTTTTTTTCTTTCTTTCTGTGTTTGTCTCCTCTTTCTCTTTCTCTGTCTCTTTGTCTCGCTTTCTCTGTCTCTGTCTCTCTCTCATCTATGTCTTTTATATTTTCTCTGTTTGTCTCTTTTTTCTTTGTCTTTGTCTCCGCTGTCTCTGTCTCCTCTCATCTATCTCTTTTATATATTCTCTGTCTGTCTCCTTTTTTCTTTGTCTCTGTCTCTGTCTCTCTCTCATCTATCTCTTTTCTATTTTCTCTGTCTGTCTCTTTTTTTTTTCCTTGTCTTTGTCTCTGTCTCCTCTCACCTATCTCTTTTATATTTTCTCTGTCTGTCTCCTTTTTTTTTCTCTGTCTTTGTCTCTGTCTCCTCTCACCTATCTCTTTTATATATTCTCTGTCTGTCTCCTTTTTTCTTTGTCTCTGTCTCTGTCTCCTTTCACCTATCTCCTTTATATATTCTCTGTCTGTCTCCTTTTTTTTTCTTTGTCTTTGTCTCTGCTGTCTCTGTCTTAGAAAGCAAAAGGAAGGGGACTATGATATCGTCTCTGGCTCCCGCTATATACCGGGTAAGTAGAGACAAAGAAAAGAGAGAAAAGAGACAGAAAAGATATATAAAAGAGACAGAAAAGAGACAGAAAAGAGACAGAAAAGAGACAGAAAAGAGACAGAAAAGAGACAGAAAAGAGATATAAAAGAGATATAAAAGAGATATAAAAGAGACAGAAAAGAGACAGAGAAAAGGGAGAGAGAAGAGACAGAGAAACGAGAGAGAGAAGAGACAGATAAAAGAGACAGAGAGAGGAGACAGATAAAAGAGACAAAGAAAGGAGACAGAAGGAGACAGAGAAAGGAGACAGAGAAAGGAGACAGAGAGAGGAGACAGATAAAAGAGACAGAGAAAGGAGACAGAAGGAGGCAGAGAAAGGAGACAGAGAAAGGAAACAAATGTTTGTGTTTTGTTTGTCTTAGATAAATCAAAAGCAAGGGCTCCTGCAGCCCCTGTTCTTAGGCAGAGAAACAGGGTTTAGGGTTTAGGGTTTAGGGTTTAGGGTTTGGGGTTTGGTGGTGGTTTGTTCAGAGCTGTCTGCTGGAGACAGTGTTCATAGGGAGAGACATAGTGCAGAACATACATAAGGGTTTAGGGTTTAGGGTTTAGGGTTTAGNGGGTTTAGGGTTTAGGGTTTAGGGTTTAGTGTTTAGGGTTTAGGGTTTAGGGTTTAGGGTTTAGGGTTTGGTTTGTTGCTGTGATAGGGGGTGGGGTCCATGGGTGGGACCTGAGGCGGAAGGTCATCAGCAGAGGAGCTAACTTTCTAGGTACAAACAGACTCTCTCCTGCTGCTGCTGCTGCTGCTGCTGCTGCTGCTGCTGCTGCTGCTGTTGCTGCTGTTGCTGCTGATGGTGTTGCTGCTGCTGCTGCTGTTGCTGCTGATGGTGTTGCTGCTGCTGCTGCTGTTGCTGCTGATGGTGTTGCTGCTGTTGCTGCTGCTGCTGTTGCTGCGGATGGTGTTGCTGCTGATGGTGTTGCTGCTGATGATGTTGTTGCTGCTGCTGTTGCTGCTGCTCTCGCCGCTGCTACTGTTGCCGCTCCTGGTGTTGCTGCTGCTGCTGTTGCTGCTGCTGCTGTTGCTGTTGCTGTTGCTGCTGTTGCTTTTGCTGATTATCCCGGTGCTGGTGTTGGCGCCTCCGTGGCCTTTGTTGCTGTTGAGGTAGCTGCTGCTGCTGCTGCTGTTGCTGCAGCTGTTGCTGCTGCTGCTGCTGTATAGCAGCTTGTGTGCTGCTGTTGGGGTGTATCTGCAGCTCAGCTGCTGCTGAATCCTGGTGTCAGTGATGCGACGGGCTCCTTTCGGTATGGCTGCTGCTGCGTCTCGGTTGTCTCCTTCTTGCTGCTGCTGCTGCTGCTGCTGCTGCTGCTGCTGCTGTTGCTGCTGTTGCTGCTGCTGCTGCTGCTGTTGCTGTTGTTGTTGTTGTTGCTGTGGTTGCTTGTGCTGGTGTTGTTTCTGTTGCTGCTGCTGTTTTTCGTCTGTCTCCTTTTTGTTTTTTTTTGTTTCAGGTGTCTCCTTTCTGGTGTTTTTATTTTTTATTTATTTCTTCTTTTTTTCTGTCTTTTGTCTGTCTCTTCATTTTATTTTTTTATTTTATTTTATTTTTTTTCTTTTCTCCCCCCTTCTGCTGCCATCGATACACCCGGCGGTGTCTCCTCTGTCTCCTTTCTGCTGCTGCTGTCTCCTTTCTGCTGCTGCTGTCTCCTTTCTGTTGCTGCTGCTGTCTCCTTTCTGCTGCTGCTGCTACTGTCTCCTCTATCGTGTTGCTGTCTCCTGCTGCTGCTGTCTTCTTTCTGCTGCTGCTGCTGCTGTCTCCTTTCTGCTGCTGCTGTCTCCTTTCTGCTGCTGCTGCTGCTGTCTCCTTTCTGCTGCTGCTGCTGCTGCTGCTGCTGCTGTCTCCTCAGTTTGTATAAGAGGAAAGTGCTGGAGGCACTGATGCCGCAGATTCAGGCCAAGGGTGCGTAGCCTCAAACCCTAAACCCTAAACCCTAAACCCTAAACCCTAAACCCTAAACCCTAGGCCCTGTTGTTAGCTGCACAAACCCTGTCTTTAGGGTTTAGATGCAGCAGCAGATGAAGGAGACAGCAACACAAACGGAGACAAAAGAGACAAAACAACAAAAAGGAGACAAAGGAGACAGCAGCACAAACAGAGACAGAAATAAACAAAGGCCGCCAACGTGGTTTCTGCTGCTGCTGCTGCTGTTCCCGCTGCTGCTGCTGCTGTTCCTGCTGCTGCTGCTACTGCTGCTGCTGCTGCTGCTGCTGCTGCATGCATGCAGGGTATGCGTTTCAGATGGAGGTGGTGGTGAGGGCGCGGGCTGGTGGCTGCAGGATAGGAGAAGTGCCGATTACGTTTGTGGATAGGGTGTATGGGGAGTCGAAGCTAGGTGGGGTGTCTCCGCAGCTGCAGCTGTGTTGCTGCTGTCTCCTCAGCTGTCTCCTTTCAGCAGCAGCAGCAGCAGCAGCAGCAGCAGCAGCAGCAGAAGCAATAGGAGTTGTTGGTGT
>NW_013570667.1:834-2910 GCF_000499745.2 Eimeria mitis | reverse complement strand
GTTTCTGCTGCTGCTGCTGCTGTTCCCGCTGCTGCTGCTGCTGTTCCTGCTGCTGCTGCTACTGCTGCTGGAACAGGGGCAGGAGACAGTTTGGTGGTTTTTGTCTCCTTTTGTCTCTTTTGCTGTCTCCGCAGGGATGCACGAAATGCTACAGTATTTAAAGGGCCTCCTTTATCTATTTTGGACTGTATAGGCACCTGAGGTGTATACGCACCTCAGGTGTATACGCACCTCAGGTGTATAGGCAGCTGAGGTGTATACGCACCTCAGGTGTATAGGCAGCTGAGGTGTATACGCACCTCAGGTGTATACGCACCTCAGGTGTATACGCACCTCAGGTGTATAGGCAGCTGAGGTGTATAGGCACCTCAGGTGTATAGGCACCTCACAGGTGTATAGGCACCTCAGGTGTATAGGCAGCTGAGGTGTATAGGCACCTCAGGTGTATAGGCAGCTGAGGTGTATACGCACCTCACACCTCAGGTGTATAGGCACCTCAGGTGTATAGGCAGCTGAGGTGTATAGGCACCTCAGCTGTATAGGCACCTCACAGGTGTATATGCAGCTGAGGTGTATAGGCAGCTGAGGTGTATAGGCAGCTGAGGTGTATAGGCATCTCAGGTGTATAGGCAGCTGAGGTGTATAGGCAGCTGAGGTGTATAGGCACCTCAAGTGCATAGGCAGCTGAGGTGTATAGGCACCTCAGGGTTTAGGGTTTAGGGTGTATAGGCAGCTGAGGTGTACATACACCAGAGATAAGCTCATGCTGCTGGGGCCCCGCGGGGGCCCCTGGGGTGTACGTACACCTCACTGTCTCCGTTGCAGCAGGAGACAGACTGTTGCTGTCTCCTGCTTTGTCTCTCTTTGCTGTCTCCTTTTGGATTATAAACGATTCCTTGTCTCTTGTCGCTGCTACTGCTGCTGCTGCTGCTGCTGCTGCTGCTGCTGCTGCTACTGGTTCTGCTGCTGCTGCTGCTGCTGCTTCTTTCTGAGATTCTTTGATTGGGCCTCTGGCTAGCCACTAGGGGGTTTGTTTGCGTCCCCAGGTAGCCGCAGCAAGTCCCCTAGCTAGCTAGCTAGCTAGCTAGCTGCTCGCGCTAGCCGCCCTCGTGGCTACTACCAGCTAGCCATTCTCTTGGCTAGCTAGCTGGCTGTGGTATGAGCTCGCCAGCTAGCCATAGCCCCGGCTAGCTAGCTAGCCAGCTAGCTGCCCCCGTATATATTAGCAGCTAGCCATACCCTTGGCTAGCCAGCTAGCCACTGCACTCACAGCCGCCTCACTGCTCCTACGGCCCATCGCCTCTCCACCAAGCATGTTATAGTCTTGGGGGGCTACCTAGCTAGCTAGCTAGCTAGCTAGCTAGCTAGCTGAGCTCGCTAGGCCGCCAGCTAGCTAGCCAGACCGCTAGCTAGCTATCTAGCTATCTATCCTTCGATTGGTTAATATATCCCTATATAGCTAGCCAGCTAGCTACCCGTTCTATCTACCAATATGTATACTTGAATATCTATATATATAAACACACATATAAATATAAATCTACCTATATATCTATCTATATATCTACCTATCTATCCATCTATATATATATATATATATATATATATATATATATATATACATACATATATATATNTATATATATATATATATATATATATATATATATATATATATATATATATATATATATACACATATATATAAACTCATCCGTGTCTAAACAGCAGCACATTGACCTGTGCCACCTGCATATACACCAGGCCTTGTGCTTGATGCGTAATAAAAGCCCCAAAATGTTTGCCTGCTATTGCATGCCATGTGCCGCTGCATGCAGTCTCCATTTGTGTTTTTATATAGAGAGCCAGCTCCTGCCAGTGTTTTATATCGTTGTTTAAGAGAGATATATAACCTTTTGCTGCTGCTGCTGCTGCTGCTCCTATCACATCCTCTGATGCATCTGCTGCTAATACACGCACTGATGCTGCTGCTCCTGCTGCTGCTCCTGCTGCTGCTGCTATGGGGTCTAGGCCTCTGCTACTTTGTGTCACTGTCTCCTTCTGTCTGTCTCCCTG
>NW_013570667.1:275-509 GCF_000499745.2 Eimeria mitis | reverse complement strand
AGCAGCAGCAGCAGCAGCAGCAGCAGCAGGAGGTGTAGTAGCTTTAGGATATTATGTTGCTGCAACAGCAGCAGCAGCAGCAGCAGCAGCAGAAACAGCTAAAGAAAAGACAGCTGGCTATACTAGTGCCTGTCTGGCTGCAGCAACTCCTGCTGCTGCTGCTGCTGCTGCTGCTGCTGCTGCTATGGGGTCTAGGCCTCTGCTACTTTGTGTCACTGTCTCCTTCTGTCTGTC
>NW_013570667.1:0-175 GCF_000499745.2 Eimeria mitis | reverse complement strand
ATGATGATGATGATGCTCCTGCTGCTGCTGCTGCTGCTGCTGCACTGTCGCCACCGCCGCCGTCGTTGCGCTGCAGAGATACGGACATCTTCTGCTGCAGCAGTGGCTGCTGCTGCTGCTATGGGGTCTAGGCCTCTGCTACTTTGTGTCACTGTCTCCTTCTGTCTGTCTCCCT
>NW_013570666.1:7931-8434 GCF_000499745.2 Eimeria mitis | reverse complement strand
TTGTCTTTGCTGCTTCGAGCTGTACATACACCCGAAAAAAAAAAAAAGGGTTTAGGGTTTAGTGTTTAGGGTTTAGGGTTTAGGGTTTAGGGTTTGATAGCAAGTGAGTTCAGAGCAAGGGTTAGAGCGTTACTTGGGTTTTAGGGTTTAGGGTTTAGGATTTAAACAAAAGTAAAAATAAAAATTTAGGGTTTAGGGTTTAGGGTTTAGGGTTTAGGGTTTAGGGTTTAGGTTTACCTTAAGTTTTTGTTGCAGCATATCCTGTTCTGTTTTTTTTTTTATTTCTTCTTCTCTTTGTTTATATTTTATTTCTATTTCCGTTTGTATTTCTTTCTTATCTGCCTCGCACTGATACAAAACCCTAAACCCTAAACCCTAAACCCTAGTAAACCCTAAACCCTAGTAAACCCTAAACCCTAAACCCTAAACGCTGAAGCAAAGATATCATAAACCTGTTAGCTGTAAACCCTAGAATAAGCAACACTATCCTTTTCTTAACCTTC
>NW_013570666.1:7589-7831 GCF_000499745.2 Eimeria mitis | reverse complement strand
TAAACCCTAAACCCTAAACCCTAGTAAACCCTAAACCCTAGTAAACCCTAAACCCTAAACCCTAAACCCTGAAGCAAAGATATCATAAAACTGTTAGCTGTAAACCCTAGAATAAGCAACACTCTCCTTTTCTTAACCTTCAAACCCTAAACCCTAAACCCTAAACCCTAAACCCTAGTAAACCCTAAACCCTAGTAAACCCTAAACCCTAAACCCTAAACCCTAGACGTACTTGTGTTTGT
>NW_013570666.1:7145-7489 GCF_000499745.2 Eimeria mitis | reverse complement strand
AACCCTAAACCCTAAACCCTAAACCCTAGTAAACCCTAAACCCTAGTAAACCCTAAACCCTAAACCCTAGACGTACTTGTGTTTGCATGCGTAGTATTTCGTTTTGTTGCTGCACAAAATAAATTTGTTTTTGTGTTTTCTCTAATTCTTTTATTTTTTCGTTTGCTTTTTTCAGGTGTATATGCAGCTCATTCTCCTGTTTAAAAAAAAAAAATAAATAGAAATAAAAAAATAAAAAAACAAATAAAATAAATTATTTTATTCATTTATTATAAACAAATAAATAAAAAAAAATAATATTTTTGTTTGCTTATTTACTTTCTTATTTGTATCTTTTTTATTTT
>NW_013570666.1:5315-5389 GCF_000499745.2 Eimeria mitis | reverse complement strand
CTCTTGCTGGAGTTCTTTTTGTTTTTGTTTGTAAGGCAACAACAACTGATAAGCCTAAAACAAAAAAAAATAAA
>NW_013570666.1:4068-4245 GCF_000499745.2 Eimeria mitis | reverse complement strand
ATAAATAAATAAATAAAATAAATAAATAAAATAAATAAATAAAATAAATAAATAAAATAAATAAAATAAATAAATAAAATATATAAATAAATAAATAAAATAAATACATAAATAAAATAATTAATTACTGCAGCAGAAGTGTTAGTAAGAGCATTGGGTTTTAATTTCCTTCATTTA
>NW_013570666.1:3800-3968 GCF_000499745.2 Eimeria mitis | reverse complement strand
AAAAAAAAAAAAAAAAAAAAAAAAAAAAAAAAAAAAAAAAAAAAAAAAAACGGTGGCGTTGTTAGCAGAGATAGAAGAGGAGTTCCTTCTTTTTGTTTTTTTTTGTTTTTTTGTTTTTTTTGTTTTTTTTTGTTTTTTTGTTTTTTTTCTTTCTTTATAAAATACACA
>NW_013570666.1:2756-2957 GCF_000499745.2 Eimeria mitis | reverse complement strand
CACCACCACCACCACCACCACCAACACCAGCAGCACCAGCAACAGCAGCAGCAGCACCAGCACCAGCACCAGCAGCAGCAGCACCAACAACAGCAACAGCAGCAGCAACACCAGCACCAGCAGCAGCAGCAGCAGCAGCACCACCACCACAACCACCACCAGCAACAGCAGCAGCAGCAGCACCACCACCACCACCACCAC
>NW_013570666.1:2531-2656 GCF_000499745.2 Eimeria mitis | reverse complement strand
TATTGATGCAGCATCATCATCATCATCATCAGCAGCAGCAGCAGCAGCACCACCACCACCACCACCAGCACCAGCAGCACCAGCAACAGCAACAGCAGCAACAGCAGCACCAGCACCAGCAGCAG
>NW_013570666.1:2312-2431 GCF_000499745.2 Eimeria mitis | reverse complement strand
TATTGATGCAGCATCATCATCATCATCATCAGCAGCAGCAGCAGCAGCACCACCACCACCACCACCAGCAGCACCAGCAACAGCAACAGCAGCAACAGCAGCAGCAGCAGCAGCACCAC
>NW_013570666.1:1573-2212 GCF_000499745.2 Eimeria mitis | reverse complement strand
AGCAACAGCAGCACCAGCACCAGCAGCAGCAGCAGCAGCAGCAGCAGCAGCAGCAGCAGCAGCAGCAGGAGCAGCAGCAGCAGCAGAAGTTTATACCTAAGAGTGAGTTCAGTGCATTCATCAATTTGTTTAATTTGTTTTATTATTTCTTCTGTTGTTTTTAATTTTCTCGATAAAATAAAAACTTCTTCGGTTGCTGCGCGGCGTAAAGAAGATAACTCTGCTGCATGTCTGAAACATAAACCCTAAACCCTCGTAAACCCTAAACCCTCGTAAACCCTAAACCCTCGTAAACCCTAATTATCCTAGTAAACCCTAAACCCTAGTAAACCCTAAACCCTAGACAAAAATTCAGAATGTAATTTACGGGTTAAGGGTTTAGAATAAGGAACCACAGCTAACACACTAAACCCTAAACCCTAAACCCTAAACCCTAAACCCTAGTAAACCCTAAACCCTAAACCCTCGCTGACTTTTTTTGCAGCAAAATAATCTGCGCCTCAAGAAAATGATTTCTCTTATCGAGCTCCAACGCATCCTAGAAACACCACACACAAACCCTAAACCCTAAACCCTAAACCCTAAACCCTAAACCCTAAACCCTAAACACTAAACACTCTCAGGATGAAGTGCAACATG
>NW_013570666.1:1033-1523 GCF_000499745.2 Eimeria mitis | reverse complement strand
ATATATATATATATATATATATATATATATATATATATATATATATATATATATATATATATACACGCCTATACATATATGTATGTATATATATGTGTGTATATAGGTACACTCACCTTAATGTATAAAAATATAAATAAACAAATAAATACAAAAAAACCAACAAAAAATAAAAAATGAAAAACTAAAAAATAAAAAAATAAAAAAAAATTAAATTAAATTAAAATAAAAATAAAAGTAAAGATAAAAATAATAAAAGATAAACAAATAAAAAAATAAATAAAAAAAGAAAAAAATAAATAAAAAAATAAAAAAAAAAATAAAAAAGTAAGAGTAAAATACCAACAAATTATTCATTGAATTTTCCTTCTTATCATCATCGGGGCTGAGACAGAAAAAAAACAAAAAAAACAAAAAAAAACAAAAAAAATAAAATAAAAATAAATAAATAAAATAAATAAATAAATAAAAGAGATTAAAAAAAGAAATA
>NW_013570665.1:6171-8710 GCF_000499745.2 Eimeria mitis | reverse complement strand
TGCTGCTGCTGTGTCGGCAGCAGCAGCAGCAGCAGCAGCAGCAACAACAGCAGCAGTGGCAGCACTTGCTGCAGCACACACTTCTCCATCGCTGCACCATGCAGCGGACCCCCAGCAGCAGCAGGGCCCCCGGCAGCAGATGGCAGGGTGTAGCGCTCCCCTAGGGTTTAGGGTTTAGGGTTTAGGGTTTAGGGTTTGAAGATACGCACCTGTGGCCGCTACTGCTTACCCAGGGCAGCAGGGGTTTCGCTGCGACAGCAGCAGCAGCAGCATCATAAGTAGCAGCAGCGACAGCAGTAGCAGCAACATCAGCAGCAGCAGCAGCAGCAACAGCAGCAGTAGATGCAGCAACACCTGGAGCAGCAGCCTGCAGGCTGCTGCTCCAGCACTTCGGAAGGTCGAAACTTGCTGCATCAGTGCAACGCCAGCAGCAGCAGCAGCAGCAGCTGCTGCTGCTGCTGCTGCTGTGGGAGCACAGTATCACTAGGCTGTGGAAGGACACGGGAGCCACCGCAGCAGCAGCAGCAGCAGCAGCAGCANGCAGCAGCAGCAGCAGCAGCAGCAGCAGCTGGACCTGCAGGGAGCAGCAGCTTTCTGGCAACGCTGCAGCAGAGGGCCCACGAGCTCTCCAGTCTAGTGTCTTTGGGTGCTGCTGAGCATCACGAGCTGCTGCTGTTGCTGCAGCAGCAGCAGCAGCAGTGTGAGCTTCGGCTTCAGCAGCAGCAGCAGCAGACGGAGGCGCTGCAGCAGCAGCAGCGCTCGTGCTTTGCTCTGCAGCAGCAGCGGCTGGAGCGTGCATACACCGCACTGCAGCAGGACTTCGAGGCCAACTACAGAATGTTTGCTGCAGCAGCAGAGCAGCAGCAGCAGCAGCAGCAGCAGCTGGAAGCAGCACTGAGGGAGGCGCGGCAGCAGCTGCAGCAGCAGACTGATGAGGCAGAGGCGCTGCGCCGCAGCAACTCGCAGCTGCAGCAGCAGGCCGCATGCTTGGAGCAGCAGCAGCAGCAGCAGCAGCAGCAGCACCGTCAAGAAGTTGAGGAAGTGCGCCAGAAACTGCAGCAGCAGCAAATGCTTCTGCTGCAGCAGCAGCAGCAGCAAACTGAACTGCGGCAGCTCTTGGAGCGCGAGGCCACGATGAAGAAGGGGGCGCTGAGGCGGCTGCAGCAAGCAGCAGCAGCAGCAGCAGAGCAGCAGCAGCAGCACGAGCAAGCCCTAGAAAGCATGAAGCAGCGATGTCTGGAGGAGACAGAGCGGTTTGCAGCAGATGCTGCTGCAGCACGTCAGCAGCAGCAGCTGCTGCAGCAGCAGCTGCAGCAGCAGCTCGAAGCAGCACAATGTCAGTCAGAAAGGCCTACTGTAGCAGCAGATGCAGCAGATGCTGCATGCAGCGAATGTAGAAGGGTACAGGAGGATATGCAGCAGCAGCAGCAGCAACTGCAGCAGCAACTGCAGCAGCAGCAGCTGCTGCTGCAGGAGGAGACTGCAGCACGGAGACAGGCGGAGGCCAGCCTCGAGTGTCGCCAGGAAGCGCTGCAGCAGCAGCAAGTTTTGCTGCTGCAGCAGCAGCTCCTGATACAGCAGCTGGAGCAGCAGATGCAATCAGAACGGCCGCAACAGGCGAGCAGCAACAGCAGCAGCAGCAGCAGCAGCAGCAGCAGCAGCAATGCTGCTGCTGCTGCCCCCCTTGATGCTGCACCTGTTGCTGCCGACGCTGTCCAACAGCAAGACGAGAAGCACGACAGCCAGCAGCAGCAGCAGCAGCAGCAGCAACTGCAGCAGCAGCAGCAGGAAACCAGCCGTATCCTGCTGCTGCTGCTTCAGCAGCTCGAAGCTGACTCGGGAGAGCAGCAGCAGCAGCAGCAACAGCAGCAGCTGCAGCAGCAAAATATATTATCATTGGCGCGTTTGCTAGACCAAAGGGTACGGTATGTACTGCAGCAGCGGGGAGAGGAGCAGCAGCGGCTGCAGCAGCAGCAGCAGCTGCTGCAGCAGCAGGCGCGCCAGCTCGAGCAGCAGCAGCTGCTGCATGCTTCTCAGCTAGCTACGCAACGTGCAGAGCATGAACAGGTAGGCATCTGCTGCTGCTGATAGTCTTGCTGCTGCTGCTTCTGCTGCTGGTTCCTGCCTTTGCTGCTGCTGCAGCTGCTGCTGCTGCAGCAGATGCTTGCTGCTGCTGCTGCAGTGTTTTGCTGCTGCAGGCACTCCTCCGTCTGCAGCACGATAAACACCAGCAGCTCGAGGCGCTATCAAGACAGCTCCGCAGCAAAGTAGGGACAGCACTAGCTGCAGCAGCAGCACCAAGTGTTGCTGCTGCTGNCAAGACAGCTCCGCAGCAAAGTAGGGACAGCACTAGCTGCAGCAGCAGCACCAAGTGTTGCTGCTGCTGCAGCAGCAGCAGCAGCAGCAGCAGCAGCGAATACAGCAGCAGCAGCAGCAGCATGTTTAGTTGAGTAGGTGAAGCTCCGCTTCGTGTTTGAGCTGATGCCGAAGGTCAGCTGTTGTTTGCTGCTGCTGCTGCTGCTGTTGCTGCTGCTGCTGC
>NW_013570665.1:5014-5223 GCF_000499745.2 Eimeria mitis | reverse complement strand
ACCGCAGCAGCAACCGCAGCAGCAGCAGCAGCAGCAACGGCAGCAGCAACAGCAGCAGCAGCACTAGGGACTTTAGGGGGCCGCATCGGTCCCGCCGAAACTGGAAGAAACGACAGCAGCAACAGCAGCAGCAGCAGCAGCAGCAGCAGCAACAGCAGCAGCAGCAGCAGCAGCAGCAGGCAACTGAGCTTGATAGATACAGGAGAGCA
>NW_013570665.1:4629-4914 GCF_000499745.2 Eimeria mitis | reverse complement strand
ACTGCAGCAGCTGGAGGAGCAGCAACAGAAGCAGCAGCAGCAGCAGCAGCAGGCATTGCAGAAAGCTGAAGAAGACGCAAAGGTACGAGTACACTGTCTGTAGACAGACTCTTAAACCCTAAACCCTAAACCCTAAACCCTAAACCCTAAACCCTCGGGAGAGACAGAGACGCAGACAGCAAAACATTAACGAGGGTTTTAATGGGGTGCTTAGCCTGTAATCAGGGGTAGCAGCAGCAGCAGCAGCAGCAGCAGCAGCAACAGCAGCAGCAGCAGCAGCAGCAA
>NW_013570665.1:3968-4529 GCF_000499745.2 Eimeria mitis | reverse complement strand
CAGCAGCAGCAACAGCAGCAGCAGCAGCAACAGCAGCAGCAGCAGCAACAGCAGCAGCAGCAGCAGCAGGTGTAACTGCAGCTGTTTGTTGCAGGTGCTGAGAGAAGAAACAAATGCTCTGCGTGCCACCATAGAAGACCTACAGGTAAACATTTGCTGCTGCTGTTGCTGCTGCTGCTGCTGCTGCTGCTGCTGCTGTACATAGTGGCTGTAATTGTGCTGCTGCTTCTTCTGTTGCTGCTGCTGCTGCTGTACGTAGTGGCAGTAATAGTGCTGCAGCAGCAGCAGCCGCTGCTGCTGCTGCTGCTGCTTCTCTCCTGCTGCTGCTGCTCTTGCTGCTGCAGGAAGAAAGAACTCTGCTGCTGGATGTATCTAACCGGCTGCACTTTGCTTCGCTGCGGCGCAAACCCCCCTCTCCTCTCCCGGGTGTACAGACAGCTCCTGTATCCTCCCAGCAGCCGCAGCAGCAGCAGCAGCAGCAGCAGCATATGGTGAAGGAGCTGCAGGAGCCAGTGGTGCTGGAGGTGCAGGGGATGAATGCAGCAGCAACAACAACAGCAA
>NW_013570665.1:2814-2959 GCF_000499745.2 Eimeria mitis | reverse complement strand
CATTTGTTGTTGTGTTTCTCCTCCTCCTCTTTATCTATATTTCCTTTTCTCTCTTTATTTTTTTTTCTTTATTTTTTTTTCTCTCTGTCTCTGTATCTCTATCTCTGTCTCTCTCTCTCTGTCCCTGTCTTGTCTCTATCTCTGT
>NW_013570665.1:2578-2714 GCF_000499745.2 Eimeria mitis | reverse complement strand
TTTGAGGCGCGGCAGCTGCAGCAGTTTAACAGACAAACCTCTGCGCTGGATACTGGAGAGAAGAGTGAGGACAGTTGTTATCTCTATCCACTTGCTGCCTAGGGTTTAGGGTTTAGGGTTTAGGGTTTAGTGTTTG
>NW_013570665.1:370-517 GCF_000499745.2 Eimeria mitis | reverse complement strand
TCTGAACCACGGAGACACGGAAAGACAGGCGCTCAGTGTGGGGTCTTTTGCGGCGGCGGAGACAGCACGAGGAGACACACATATGCTCAAGGCTACGCCGGTTAGTTTTTTTTTTTTTTTTTTTTTTTTTTTTTTTTTTTTTTTTTT
>NW_013570665.1:0-290 GCF_000499745.2 Eimeria mitis | reverse complement strand
TCTCCTTTCTTTTTCTTTTTAATTCTTTATTATAACTCCTTCTGTCTCCTTCTTTTGTCTGCTTCTTTTGTGTACTTTTTTTTACTGTCTCTTTCTGTCTCCTTCCTCTTTTTCCTTCTATCTATGTCTCCTTCTGTCTCCTTCTGTCTCCTTCTCTCTCCCTCATATTATATTCTCTTTACTTTTATTTTTTCCATTAAATTTTTTGTAAATATATTGTACACACACACACACACACACACACACACACACACACACACACATATATATATATATATATATATATATAT
>NW_013570664.1:6908-7436 GCF_000499745.2 Eimeria mitis | reverse complement strand
CTGGTGCTGCTGCTGCTGGTGCTGCTGCTGTTGCTGCAGGCTGGATGCTCCCACAGGGCCCATCCCCAGATACACGCATGCAGGGCCTGAATTAGACCTGCTGAAGCTCTAACACCTACTACTGCTGCTGCACTTGCTGCTGCTGCTGCTGCTGCTGCTGCTGCTGCTGCTGCTGCTGCTGCTTCAGGAGCTGCTGCTGCAGCATAACATATGTTGCATCGCCACAACAGCAAAAGACAAACAAACTATCAAAAGGTCAAGCGGAGCCTTTTCGTTGCTCCCGCATCTCCGTGTGCTGCTGCTGCTCCTGCTGCACCGCCCATCTCTTCCCTCTTCTGTCTCTGTTGTCCCCCACCTGCTGCAGCAGCATCGCAGGGTCCCTGCTGCTGCTGCTGCTGCTGCTGCTGCTGCTCTATATCTGGTGCCGCTGCTGCGGCTGCGGCTGCTGCTGCAGGTGCTGGGCCTGCAGCTGCTGAAGGACACTCCAACGGAAACAATTGCTCTACCCCGAGCTCCTGCTGCTGGCTT
>NW_013570663.1:18054-25709 GCF_000499745.2 Eimeria mitis | reverse complement strand
ATTCATATTTTCGTGCCGCAGATGCTGCGGAAGCTGCAATCGCTCCAATACGACACGTTACTTAGCGGCTGCCCTCTGCATGTTCAGATCGATGTCCAATTTGCGAGTGGCAACGAGGTTGATTCCTTGATAAAGATTGTCCTCACGTTTATTTTCTTTCCCGGAAAAGTGCGCCTTTATGACTAATTAGCGGTATACACGAGCCCACCCAAATGCGGGGCGTGGGTACTCTGCTCGGGCGTGCCCATCCTAAACGCGCGGTGCTGCGACGTGAAATGTAGTGAATACTCCCTACAATCACGGCGGCAATGTCGTGCTCGTTGTGAAATGAGTGGGGGTTGTATGAATAGTGAAAGTGTCTGTGAGTTCTTATTGATGTACATTGAATATAGCACTGGTGAATGCATTAAGCATTCTTTATGGAATGACCATTGGTATGATTATAAGAGAGGCTGGTTTGTGCCTTGGTGCAAAAGCTATTGCGCCAGGCTGCGCCATCTCCTCCCCCCGCCCCAAAGGCGGCAGTGCCTGCTCTACTGGGGTTGAGAGAGAACAATTTTCAGCGAGAGAGAAAAGGCTGAGGGAAGTAATTCCCTTAACCTTTGTTAGTTTGATATGTTTTGTTCAGTATGATAGATATTGCTTGCCAGCTCGCTATACTCANCTTGCCAGCTCGCTATACTCAGCTGTGGGGTTCCAGGGATGCGCCCCACAGTAGCCCTTCATAGATACAATCTTGTAATGCGTAAAGCTTACTGCAAATATTTGTACAAAAGATAAATACTCTAGGTTATCTTGATCAGATCTCAGCATTGCATGAGGGATCTGAGGGCTCTCCCCCACTTCTCATCAGCTTACAGGGCCTGCAGTACCTACAGTGATACGGAATCCCATCACCCCATCATGTGAGGGAACTTGGATCCCTTCTACGCCTCACAATTGTGTTTTTCATCTTCATTTGTGTTGTCGTTGGGGGTACAAGACGCAGTGCTGCTGGCAGAGACTAGTGCATCTACTGACGTGAGTGGGATCAGGTTCCGACGGCTACATGATCCCTAAGGCCCCAAACTCCCCTTAGACTGGCGCTACATGAAATGTGAGTCCTCAATCTTGGCCGGCGACAGTTGTGAGCTGCAGTGGAGGCAGCATACTTGATGTAAACGCTTGCTGAAAGTGCNGAGAGAACGCGGCCTCTCATGAGTTGCAGCACACCTTGTTGCAACTCGCGCTGCACGTCATCCCCATATAGCATAACCAAACCCCATTTCACTGGATTGAGGGACACTGTACCCAGTCGTTAAAGACTTACTTGCCCCTGAGTTATGGCGTGCAAGCAAGTAGAAAAACATGTAGTTAGCTAACCTAAGACAGAGCGTGGTTCGCCTCTTGTTGTCTGCTCCTTCCCCAGTGGCTCTGTGCCCACGACGCCTGGAAGCTGACCCGAAGGCTTTCTGGGAGCCCTTATCTTGAGGCTTTTTTACTTTTTTGCTGCTTACGACGGTCCTGCGCGAAAATTGAAGACTCCCGTCCAAATCGGTGGAAGTCAGGGATACCACTCCACTCGTTGTATGCATCCAGCTGCTTAGCTACTCCTGATACTGATGTGTTAATATGAGACAGTTTTAAGCGGAACCAATGCAGCTATCGGTCCCAATAACCACTACGGTAGTGCACTGCAGAGGACTACGACGGCGCCACCAAACTGCCTTACGAAGTATAACCAAGCGACTGCAACACGTCTAAATTATGATTGATATAATAGTGTGATGCTATGGGGTCCTATAGTGGCTAGCCCATTGGGGACCAGTGTGGTTGCCCAGTTGTAGGGGTGACGGGCACACTCCAGCGAAGAAACTGTGGGTGATAGCTCAGGGAGGAGATGAGCTCCCACTTATCTTAGAATGCTATCACATCTTTCTGTACTGAATTTGGAGAGCCAGGTCAAGTTTTTAAAAAATTGTTCTAACTTATCCAGCTGCATATGCACACGACTAGCACAACAGTTCGGCTACGCCTGTTTCCCGTGCAGCGTGCCCGACCTCGTGACCACTCTGGAGTGCGCCAAAAGCATCAGGCCTTTTCAATCTTTGAGAGCCAAAGAGTGCTTAAAACTTTCCTTCTGCACTTTGAATAGGATACGCATATGATATAACACCAGACACATGGATCTGCACATCTGGCTGGACCATAAAACCCTACTCGTCGATGAGCCCCGACGCCTCGAGCGCAGCCAACTGCGACTGCGACAGGAGTCGTACCACCGTATATCGTATGTGTTCTGGAATATTGATGCTGCTCTTTATGTATATAAATGTCCTGCTTAAGCTTGCCCTTAAATTACCAAGTAATTCTAGTTGAATTGCTGCGACGCCAGTGCTGCTCAGTCCTATCCAACTCCCAAAGCTGTTGTTTCCTTTTGATACTCTTGCCGCTCGCCGTCTCTGCGACTCCGTCTGTTAAGCCCACTTATGTTGGATCCACTGTTTGTACTGCATTATGTGACTGCGATTTTCAACCCCACAGTGCAGTGCGTTGCCGCTGGACAGCAGAGCCCCGGGCTCATAATAGAGGAGTCCAGAGGGCATTATTGCCTGGTGTTTCGCCGCAGAGATAGCTGAAGAGGCAGCGGGAAGCTGCTGAGCTTTGGTGGATGACGTACTTTCATTGATGGTCACACAGGCTGCACGCGGCAAACCACGAGGCAAACCACGAGGCAGCACCGGCAAACGCTGTACTCCGTACTTTTGGAGGAGCACTTGCTCCCATATCTTTACATCGTCGGAGCGAATGCCAAAAATTTTACTTTTCTGGTTGGCTGATTTTGTGTTGTGGAGTGTCCGTGCTCCAACGCTAGAACGCTGGCCAGCACAGATACCTCGCATGGCCCGTTCGTTCGCAGTAAAATAATCTCTGCTTAGATCAGGGAGGATCAGACTGTATGTTATGGCCCCCATATGCCACACTAAGGAGCGGGTGAACGCTGGGATGTGTCGCTGTACGGAGCGACTGTGACTGCAAATATCTTTCTCAAAGCAACCAGGGGGATGACAGTTATAGTGGATTACCTAAAATCAGCTTGGGTCCGCTAAAAAATCCAATCTGCCTTTTATGGGAGTTCTACGAGGGGAGAAGATGCATGCAGATGCGACATATTTCCGATCCGTTGCCGCCACAGAGGCGGATGAAGACCCCACCTTCGTTCTCAACGTCGATGAAAAAGCGCGTCCCAGTTTTTCCCGGAGAAGGCTGAGGTCCCCTGCTCGGTTGGTTCGCCGTGGACGACGGGAACTACTGTGGCGTGCATTGCTAGTGGAGAGGCTTGTCGTTGTTGCGGGGCTAGCAGCAGCCTTTATTATCCTGAAATGTGCCTTTGAATTGGGCGGCGTTAAAGCCCTAGATGGACTTCAAAGATCGCTAGCAGAATCCTCGGACTACAAGCTTACTGGAGCTTGTGGCATTGAAAGCAATCCAGAGCTGGTACGGAACAACATCGGCGTATCTGAGTTCGAGCCAGAAGATGTGACATATGGGAGAATTCACAAAGTGTTCGACCTACTGGAAGAACTGCAACGCACTTGCAGAATTCTTTCTGTAGGGCGGGGGATTCTGTTGCAAGCTCGAATCGCTTGCTTCTACTTGATATGCAGTGCGCAGGAGCTTGCCGCGGTTTCCGGGATGCTACCAGATCATCTAGTGACACGTAGAGTACAACTCACGAATTCGGCCTCCAATCTGGCCAGCAGCATCCTCGAACGGTTTCCTACTTCTGCGGTTGGGGACAACGCATTTCGCCGGGTCAGTCGGCTGCGCGAACTCAACAACCAGCTGCTGGAGCTCCCCGAAACATGTACGCTAGGTACAGCGCAGTGCAGGATAAGACTGCAGCATCTGGGGTTGGTCCAGCTTGTGTTCTTGAATACTTCACTTACCCTGCTGAGAGGACTGCTCCAGTGGTCAGAAAAGGGAACCGGTTCATCAAATCAGGCAGTGAACGAAATGCTAACGGCAATGACTCAGTTGCGGCATAAACGCCGAACACAGATTCTTGGAGACCACGGTCTTGGACCGTGGGTGGCACAATACCTACGGTTGGGGGGCCCCAACCACGTCGTGGAAAGAGAAAGGGGGCGGCAACTCCTTCTAGATAATAGTTTGACACCCATAAGTGTGCTTGTCGCGCAGTTGAAAGAGGTGTATACTCACATACTGGGCACAACAGGACGGAGAAACAATCCTGCTGCTGTAGCGAGTACGCCTCGATATCATGCTACAGCAGATGCGAGGCAATTCGCTTTGGCCCCTCCCACATTCGGTGTTTACCTGACTCCGACTGCAGCAACCAGCTCAACCGATCTGCACCCCTCCAGCGCTTCTTCCTCTGCGTCGGAAGATGACAGCTTGAGCCCAGGGAGAGCGGTTGGTTCGAATGTCATGCCTGCTCCCTGTCACCCCGAGTTTCTTCGGATGTTCCTTCACCAAGGCCCACTGGCACCTCTCCGCGGCCCTCCAGGCCAACCACTGCGTGAGCCTTCTGGACACAGAAGGGAGCAGCAGTCTGCCCACCTCTCAACTTCCTGGTATTTATCCAACCAAAGTACAGCCAGTTTCGAAGGAGGGATACCACTTTCAGGTCCCCTATCTGGGACGCACTTGGCTGCGCCTTTCCCCACAGTACAGTCCGCAATCGTGCGGCGCGTAAAGGCGTCAAGGGGACACCGGACGATGATGGATTACCGGGCAGAACAGCAGAGTGAAGCCGCATCTGCTGGGAGGGTTTTCTACGGGGTTGCGGAGGGTGAACCGAGACCATCTGGTATAACTGGACGTATGCACAGGGTGCAAGCGGCTCCCAATGAGCAAAAGTTAACTGAGCTGAGCACAGAACACCCTGCGACTTCAGAAAGCTTGCGAGAGCACATGGATCCCGTTAGCACGAGCAGCCTCCTTTACCCAGACGGGGCACCTGCGGGTGTGAGTCGTACAACTGATGCCTATGTTTCCGGTTGGCCGCTCCCGGATTTTGAAGGGGATGTTGCACGGGGTTTTCGGGGCAGGGAGCACTTCAGTGAATTCCAGGGCGGTTCTGGGCAAGCTGAGAAGTTACAGGATGAAGGACGCGTGCAAGGGGCGGGGTTTGTTTTCCACCAGAAATCACAGACGTTTGAACAGACGTACACCCGAAGGCCTCAGTAGTGACTTACAGAAACGCAGGAGTCATTTTTGTCGACTTTGCTGTGATAGGCTAGGTCAAGGGGAAGGCATTCTATAAGGCACGGCAGCAGTGAGGCGTCGACACGTAATGGGTATGCCAACCGCCCAGATGGAGTGAAAGACGCTAAATCTGGAGCAGGAGCTCAGATCGAAATGTGTAGCTCATTAGGAACAACGAGCATCCTACCGCCGTTTCCAGCGCACCGCGCTGTCGATGCAACAATATGCGGGGATGAGGGTGTAGGGGACAATACTTTCTTGCCGTGCTCAATGGACCCGCTTTGTGCTTGTTTTGGCGTGGGTACACGCGGCTGCGAACCATATTGCGGTGGACATGGCAGCCCAGTGTCTGTCAAGAACAGCGGTGGCGCCTTTTGTGCGAGTTGTGCCACGCTCAGGCTTCTGCCAAACTTGTTTGACTCATCTGATCACTTTACATGTCCTGCCTGAAAAGCGGTCAGGTAGGGACTGAATGGCGCAAAAAAAATCGGTTTACACTGCCATCGGTTTAAAGCTTGTTTATTCTGGGCTCAAAAGCAAACGAGCGAGCTGCCTACGCTTGAGTAGAAAGGACGCACCAGAATACTCCCTGATGATTCAAGTTTGCTCAACTGCGTTTCATTGCTCTTCTAGTGGGGATACTTCCTGCCCGTTTATCATACCTGTTAATGGTAATTTCAGTGAGGACGTGTACAGTCAGTGTACAGCACTACTGCTCAGTCCTGTTGGCAACCACCGCATTTCTGCCTTGTTTGCACAGAATCTAGCTATGCTAATAACTGCTTCACTATATCTCGTCTCTTGAAATAGGAAGATACTGGGTATCCGTGAGTGTAGTGATGCCCCAGGTTCTTCTGCTTAGAAAGCACACAGAAGCATAGAACAATCGACAAGTGACGGCTGGCACTTTCGCAGGCACCCAAGTACTACCTTGTGAGACCCGTGCTTAAGCATGCTTAGGTGATGCCCAAGTATTTGTAGCGCTTCCTTGCCTAGGACAGTGTTCCTATCAGCGTTGAATAATCACAACAGGCCATCTCACCGTCCTCCAGAAAATGCATTGTTGGGTATCTGAGCTAATGAGGGACAATGACGCATGCAAGCATGCTCCGCTGTACACTCCTTCCTTACCCGTCTAGTTCACAGCGGATTGCTTTTTTGTGCTGTATGGCGTTTGTACCTGAGTCACTTTGAGAATCTTCGCAGCTAGAGAGGTCGTGTATTGCCTCGTGATACGTCTGTGAAAGTGAAACGCTTCTTGAGTGCGCTCCCAAGGATATTTAAACAGACAGATGATTCTCGTCACATGCATATGATATAACGAACGCTGTGTTCCTGGCGAGACGGTTAGTTTGATTCACTAACAGTGGCAACACGAATTTTGAAACTCTAGTGGTGAGAATTCGCGATGACTGAAAGGCCTCGCAGCAAAGCTTCAATAGATTCCGCACGCAGTCACGAAGCAAAAGAGTGGATCTGACAAACACCATTCATCTGTTGACGGAGTGGTTTCACTACGACCACTGTACGATGCCAATGTTTCTCCGGCGGACAGGTGTAGCTGCATATATTCGTGCCAGTATAATGCCTTCGAAACACCAGATTTATTCGCTTGTTGCCTACAAGTGTATTGTGTTCTTCAGGTTCTTGATTTTGTACTCTGAGGTATTTAAACGGCCCTTTTCAGCCTTCAATTGAAGCACAAAAGTTGAACTTTCACAAAAGTTGAACTTTCTTCTCGTGTTCCGCTCGTAAACAAGTGCCGCATGAAGTTTGCCCTCACGTTATACAGAATGCGAAGCATGGAAGTAGTTCGCTTATTTGATCGAACCTTGACGCAATACGTACAGCAAATGATGGAGACAGATNAAGCATGGAAGTAGTTCGCTTATTTGATCGAACCTTGACGCAATACGTACAGCAAATGATGGAGACAGATACCTTGAGCATGACTGCTAACTTGCGGGCGCAAACGTCGTAACCAACTACGTTTTTGCCTCGTCCCTCCTTTTTGTGTTAAAGGGGGTTTATTTGCCCTTAGTTCCTTCGCTTCTTATTCCGTGCACTGTCTGCGGCTTCTGAACTACAGTTTCAGCAGTCTTCATTTAGCTGCACTCCAGGCAGTACACTACACTCGGCGGTCTGTTCTGCTGCAAGACAGTTTCTTCTCCTGGGCTTATCTGATCCCTGCATCTGGACAACCAAATAGAACAATGCACTAAAGCTGAAAGTCATAGAAGGTAGTATGCTCAAGTGGGAAGGGCACGAAACAAGTGGCTGTAGCGGTGGTGGCTTGCGGCCGCCGGTCGGCAGTGGACATGGCTGGGGATGGGGTCACACGGAAACTACTGCCGTCGGTAGAATTCTTAGCTCGGGAATCCTCTGAAATTAATTTGTATTATGGCAAGCAACAAGGGAATTTAATGTATGGCTCATGGAGGGTG
>NW_013570663.1:0-17999 GCF_000499745.2 Eimeria mitis | reverse complement strand
CCGCCCGCCCGCCTCCGGTTCAAGACCTCACCGCCCTTGCTGTTGCGGCAAGTTGCCGCAACCGTCTAGCTGGCACCTTACGTCTGTTTCTTTCGTCTGTACTCACAAATACTAAGTCCGATTGTTTTATGTTTGTTTTTGCTTCTAGTAATTGAGGCTTCCGTCTGCGCGTGGCCCTGGTACCTTCCGCTCACTGAACCTGAACCACTTGCACTGGCCGAGCCAAGCTTCAGAGCGTCGTCTTCTGTCGCCTTCTTTCGCTTGATCTGCAAGCGCATCATCGAGCTTGAACTTTAGACTTCTCTATTATTGTATTTTTCTCTTCGCCTTCCTTCCTTGTAGCTGCCATGGATGCGCCCGTAATGAGGACCCGCCTGTCTTCGGCCTCGGCAGACTTCGACCTCGAAACTGCAGCTGGGAAGTCGTACTCCCATGAAGAACCCAAAGACAGGACACCGTTTGATTATCTTAAAAAGGTAAGCTGAGGACTTTTTCAGCTACGTGTTTATGCTTTGCCCTGCATGTCACTGCATAACACCGGAGGCACCGATGAGGTGGACAGAGGATAAGCAGTACAAGGCATGACACGTAACTTGTAGCGAATCCTGGTCTCATTTCCACACCTCCAGAATGGGTTAGCTCNGTACAAGGCATGACACGTAACTTGTAGCGAATCCTGGTCTCATTTCCACACCTCCAGAATGGGTTAGCTCACATTTTCCCTCCTTTGTGTCTCAGGCTAGCCGCCTCTGGCTTGCTCTCGCAGCGGTGGTGCTTCTCGTGTTCTTTTGCTTCTCTTCTTCCATCTTCAGCCGATCGCCTAGCAGCGCCCAGCAGTACAACCTTGACCAAACGGCTTCCTTTGATATTTCTGGAGCTGATCCAGCGCTGGTGGGCCAGCGGACGGCTTATCTGGGGCGTGTGCACTCGCCACCACCAGCAGCCCTTCAGCACCCCAACAACACCCGACACCTCCCTCATCACCACGCAGCACATGCAGCACCACCACCCCAGGACAGCGGCAATGTGACCGAAGGAGAGGAGAATGGGGAAGAAGAGCACTGGAGTGGGGAGGAGACAGAGGAGGGTGACCACGACTTGCCAGAAGAGGAAGAAGAAGAGTCGCACGTAGACAGTGAATATCTGGCAACAGCTCATTCCGAATACCTTCACAGTGAATATCTCGATGAAGGCAAGCAACATCCAGACGAACCCGAGTACATCGACATATGGGTAGGTCTCCAATGCAAGCCATGCCCACTTGGATCCCGCCACCTACAGTATCAGAAGTACCGGAAGCGCATTCATGTAACTAGTTAAATACGGTTAGACCCACGTTTAATCTGCTATTCAACAGATTCAAACGCCCAATAAAGTGCAAGGGTCCGCGTGTAGGTCACCGGTGTCACGGTTTGTCTTGTGCTGCACCCACATAGGATGGAGTGTCTCACGAAGACCTGCACCTGTCGGATGGTGTGCCTGGGTTGAAGACGCCTCTCTACCGCCTCCCCTTTGTTGATGGGCAGCACAACGACACTCATATCATCGGTGTACATACAAAACAGGTTTTTCTACCCCGCTTTCTAAGTGTTAGCGGCGGCAAGCGTCTCCCAGCGATCTCCGGCACATACAAGATGTACATGATCAAAGACGGGAGGCCCAAGCCACACCTCAACCACGGCAGACTCATTTGGCAGAAGGTAGGTGCATATTCTTGATAAGGAAGCTTAAACGCTGCTGAGTACACTCGGGGACCAGGGAAGTAACCCCACAGCGCAGGTGGAGGCGGGCAGCGTTTTTAGAGATATTCCCACTTCCTCTCCTTGTTTTCCAGCTCGTTGTTTTATCCCACACTGAGTCCACTTAAGGGTAAAGAGTTTTGTTTTCGCGCTGCTTGCTTGCGTTTAGGAAGGACAGGACTCGTCTATGTTTTTATACTACGATCACATGCACCATACGTGGGTGTTCAACAGCGAGTTGGAGCTGGGCCGCCCGCAGCCTTTGGCCTTTCTCGCACACGGCGCAATTTTGCCCATCAGCAAAAAAAGCGACCGGACCTTCAGAAAATACGGGGCCCCCAAAAGCGTACACTGGATAGTCAGAGACACACGCAGTGGAAGCTCTCGGCCAGACGGCACCGTCAAAGTTGAAGGTAAGAGGGCTCAACTGCGGATAGACTCACGCACACTTGTTAAGCTGATATGAGCAAGCGCCATGCACTTGGCGTTATCTAGAGGCATCTGAAAATGCGCCAGCTAGTGACAAAACGAGCAGGGGAGATGCAGACGGAAAAATAATGCTGTGCGAGCAACCGGCAGCTGCCAACCAGGGACCGTGAACAACCCCCCCCGGTCATTCTTTCGTTCCACGCCCCTGTGTTGGTTTAAGTTCTAATACATTCTTAGAATGGTTTGTTACCTCAGTGATGCCGTTTCGCTACAATGGAAGTGGACAATATTCATGCGCTTTTGTCTGTCTTCCCTCAGCCGACCCACGCCGCAGTGGAGACGAATACCTGCAACCGCTATTGCTGCAGAAGGTGTATCATGCCCCTGAAGAGGGGTCTCTTGATGGCGAGGGGGAAGCCGACGACTTCGAGCTTTTTGAAGAGGAGCACGAGGAAGAAGACGACGAAGAAGAAGAGCTGCCTCTGGATGAAAATGGCGAGCCCATTGCCCTTCCCCTGGGGGCTCGCAGCTTCCAGCAGTTCATCACGCATTTGAAGACAAATGTCTACCACACATTTGATTCTTTACACCCCCGGTATGACCACAAAGAAATACTCAAGGACCCCGTTACTTTCGTTGAAGCCAACGCCCATCCAGACTTAGTGGGACCCGAAAGGCTTGACGGCTACACCCATGACCCCGTCCCGCACCCTCTAAGGAAGCCAGTTCACGACGAGGATGAGCACTGAGATCGTAACTAGCTCATTTAGAGGGTGAGCTCTCTAGGGAAACCGGTTGACGATGAGGAATAGCACCGAGCCCGTAGCTAGCTCAGTGGAGATCTGAGCTAACCTTGCCAGTAGCTTTATACTGTATTCGGCGCTGCTCTCTTTCATCTACAGCCCTTCAAAGTGGAGAATGCTGTATTCAGGCCCCCACACCCTGGGATATAAATGTGTTTTGCTAGGGTTTGGGTGTCTTCGTGATTTAGAACTCATTCGAATGGGACTGCTACTAATTTAAGTTTTAAATGAAACAATATGATAGAGGCGCAGCAGTCTCAGCATGCGCGCTTCGTTGTCACAGGCAGAAAACAGAAAACCGCATGAAGACAGCGAGCTACAGTATACCCGAGAGCAATCAAACTGATTCAAATTCAAAGTTCCAGCTTCGGTAGCTAGCACGGCAAAAGCATGCCACGAGCGCAGTGAGCCGTAAGTTAGCCACCTGTCAGAAAACAGCTAGAGATAAAACGAATGGCATCCCTTGTTAATTTGTTCTTTTGGGGACCACCAGGACACTTCGCAGTCCGCTACAGATCCGATACTTGTGGGCAGCTAGTCCGCTACATGAATATAGCAGCAAGCTGAATCTGGCAGAGTGAATTGCTTGCTGCCAATGCCGCTGAGGCCTCCTCGTGTTGCAATGGGAAACATATTAACATGAGGTCTACTACTACTGCTGCTGCGGCGGTAGTTCCTTACATCCTGAACGAGACATCAACAGTGAGGTGACCATCCCTAGCAGCTTCTGAAGTGCTGCTTCGTTAGACAAAGGGAAAGCCCTAGGCAAGGGGTCATTTCGTTCGCCCGCGGTCATCTTGTTGCTTGCATCCTGGCTATGTAGTGGCTGGTGCTGCTGCTGCTGAACTTGTTTCTGTCTTCGCTGTTGAGGGCAACCTATGCCCTTTCGGGGAGATTTTGATGCTCGTGTAGCCCTGCGAAGATGTTCGGGGTTGGGTGGACCGGGTTTCTCTGGAAAGACAGCAGATGGGACCCCTTGCAACAGTAGCCTTTGTTGCAGTTGGGTCTGCAGCTGCTGTTGCAATAGATCACGCTGTTGCAACAGCACTGTTTGCAGGGGAGCTCTGATTCCATCGTAGTGCATAGGGGAGCACAGTAACGGCCTCACTGGCGGTCCACCAACAGCCCCGGTAGACCCTGGGATCCAAGTAACTCCACCATGGGTTGCTGCTCCTGTAGGCCCTGGGCCAGCAGAGCCCCAATAGCTCGTCATCAATCCTCCCTGCTCAAGCTGATGGAAGGGGACAGCTGCAATCGGGGGGCCCCTCGGGGTGGGTAGGAGAGGGGGACCCGAAGGCGCAACCTTCGGAAGAGGCAGGAGGGGTCCCGCATTGGCAAAACCATCCCAGGATCCTCCCAAGCAGCCAGACGGCTGTCCCTTCTTTAGCTGCTGTTGGTGGCCTCGTCGGTGCTGTAGTTGACCCTCTTGTCGACGAGGAAGAGGTGGCGGGGGAGGCGCACAGAACATCTCGTGGTTTTGTGGCCTCGAAAGGCATGGGGTAACTGCACCCCCCAAGGCTGGGGAAGAACACGCATGAGGGGCCGCTGCTCCAGCCGTAGCAGGTACAGCATTAGGCGAGAAGGACGTCACGGGGGGCTCATCTGGACCGCGTTGTAGCTGTTGCTGCTGCAGCACGAAGTGAAAGGCCTTGCAAGGCTGCTGCAACCGCAGAGAATGTTTCCTCAGACCCAGCATAACAGATGGGGTGTATTGACGCTCCTTTGACGGGGCCTTTGCCTTTCCTGCCGCTGATCCTGGGCTCCCTGAGGGTGCAGAATGCGACCGACGCCTCCATGATATGCTCTGTAGTCCCAGTTGCTGCAGATGGCGCTGCTTGCTTGTCTGATGATATTGTTGCTGTTGCCTGCTTTCCTGTTCTTGCATAGCGGGAATTGTATCCCGCAAAGATCCTGGGACCTCTAGCTTGGGGACCCTCTGGGTAGTAGCGGAAGACGACTTTTTGCATCGCTGAAACTTTCCAGCATATTGGGGGCCTATTAGTAGTTGTTTGGGGCTTCCTTGGCTGTCACCTCGAGACCCTTTAAACGAATCTAGATGCTGCATAGGAATAGGGGAGGCATTTGTTGTATTTCCTTCCGCTGCTTTGCTTGGTACTGCCGGCGCTCGTGTCACGTCTGCTTGTGCGGTTGCTGCTGCGGTGGTGCCCTCACAGTGACCCTCTGCACTGTGACTCGACTTGAGAAGTGTATATCCACAGAACGTCCCCGATGTTGAGAACGGGGTTCTTGGAACAAAGGGGGCCGCATAGGGGTTCAGCGCTTTCGTTCTGCAGGGACAAAAGGAGACAAGATGAAACAGCAAGGGATGCAAGGTGAAACATAATAGAGGAGCGCTGCATTACACTGCATTGCATTACCAAGCTTATCCTGTCAGGCTAAGGAACGATTTACTTAAGAGGGGTTCGCGCGGCGCAGGTGTTTGTTGGATCTCCGTGTAAGGCCTTATCCTCTTCGCTGCAGACAAGCACAAGTTGCATCAAACACTGCATGAAATAATAACTGAAGGAAGTTGTCCCTGAATGCACTCAGAGGCCCTCTTTAAGAGTGACTGAGTTTTTCTTAGTCTGGATTTCGCGCTTAGGGTCTGCCCGTTTAAGATCAACAGAGTAACAGCACATTAGCGTCTAAACGAATGTTGAGGTTGTCTTGCCTCGGCTTCACGCAGCGCTCTGAGGCCTCCCCACAAACGGACGCAACCTGCCATTGAAACAACATGTCGAAAATTAGGGTGGTTGGATGTAGCTAGGGGTGCGTTATGGGCCCTTAACAATATCCGGAGATAGACAGAACGTTGGTTGTTCCTTTGGAAGCTACAGGGAGGTGTATGCTTTAGCTTGCTATGGCTTAAGGCTTATGAGGGCTTTTGAATGTTTACGGCAGCTGTGGCTTCGGAGGGTACAGTGGTGTCAAGGCCCAGAGAAGAGCCCTCGCTGGGACATTCTACTCCAGAGGCGATTCCAGAGGCGATCACAGGTCCTTTCTCTTTTGCGGAAAATACAAACCGACGAAAGGCGCAGATAAGCGCGTGCCGCTCCTTGACGCCATCCTCCTGGAATGTTTAGAACACAACTCCTACAGTTAAGGGTTTCCGTAAAGAACACGACGAGGAACGTCGAAGACTCTCAAGCGCGTCACAACTTTACACAGTAGCTTTAGTACTGGTGAACTAAATGCATTTATAGCTATTGTAGTTGAAGTTGCGTTTACGTGGTTGGCTATATGCACAATCCAGTTGCAGGCTAGTGCCGTAGCCCAAGGGAGAGCTGTATGAAGGGATCCCCAGGAAGGTAACTGCCAGCATGGGTCTTCACGAGTCCTTTCCGCAGTGGCAGAGCCCCCTACTGCAGTTCTTGCAAGCGTTCCTGCTCGTATCTTTGCCGTTGTGCCTGGCGCCGCGGTTGCCTCTTTGAAGACCCCATTCTCTCCAGCAGAAGGGCAGCTGTGCAATGCAATTGCAGTAGTAATTGATATTTTAGCTAAGGGGAAAACTAGGAACCTCCCGGCATGTACCTTGCTGTTGTGGGATCTGAAATGCTCAGGATCTGACTCAGGACCCTGCATAAGCCATCCGGCTCTCAACACCTGTACGGATTGTGGTTTAGGGGCCTTCCTTGTGCTGCGTAGCTACGACTGAGATGACCCACCCCGTTTTCAGGGCAAAGAGTGGCAAGGAGTTGAGGACGTCCTCAAACTGGCTGTGGGCTGGTGCCTCCTTTACAGCAGCACAGAGACACCCATAGAGCCTAGCTGAATACAGGAAAAGCACAGCTATCTTAACCTGCAAGCTCCACCTTCAGAAGACTGAGTTTGTGGGCTCTGAGCGTGTCTTCGATTTCGTGCGGAGCCTCACATCGCCTCCAGCGACTTTACTGAGCCTCTACTTATGTCTGAGTCTACGTAGTCCCTAAGGTGCTTTATATTTCTTTCCCTCCTTCAAAACGTAAAGAAACTGTCAGCAAGAAGTATTAGCAAAGCCATGGTTTGCGACTGACTTGTATCGAAGTCGAAGGCCCTGAAGATGCAGAGGACGTCATGTGCGAGCTGATTTTCCAGTGGGGCTGTCGAGTCAGCCTTAAAGCAAAGGAGCGACCCGCAAGAAGAGATGAGCTGAACAATGCAGGAGCCTGCAACTGCGGGCTCTGTTATCTGACTTGCAGTGCTCGCCACTGCCGACGAGGAATACCCTGCAGGAAGCGTCTCGACAAACTTGCGGTGTCGTACGCCCTGCTCGGAGGCTGCTATGCAGCTCGACGCGCCCCATTCTGTACAAAATGAGACTGTGGAGTTCGAGAGACAGACTTGAAGTGGCTTGGTTCCAGGGGCCTCGCCCCGGTTTACGCGCACGTGCAGCTTCGGGGGCCCCTGGCACTCTCTCACCAAGGGCAAATACAGCACGACGCCCTCAGGCTTGAGGCCGAGCGCAGGACCTGCAGGAGACCCTGGTTGCAGACCCACTGTTACCGAAAGGCCGCGAACTAACAGATCTTCGAGGAGATTATGCACCGTATGGTTGGTATCAGGCTGGGAAGGCGCTCCGTGGCCTCTTGATGCCGGTGTTTCGCGGCCAACTGGAGCCTGTCCACTTTTGGGTGTCCTGTGAGTTGCTCTGCGGCCCGCTTCCTGTGCAGGCAGCTGGGCGTTTGGGGACTCGAACTCCAGATAGTCCAGGGAAGGGGCCCTGGAGGGCCCCCGAAGAGAATTAAGCATTACGGACCTTCCGACACGCAGCAGCGGAGGGGCTGTGCGTCTTTAAGTCTGCAACCATAGGCTCATATGCACCGTAGGCTTCGCCTGGAGTCGCACCCTAATAATGCCAGTTGCCAACTGCTAACTAGAGTTCGAAGAACCCAGAGCGTATGACTGCCGTGTGTGAATGCCCGAGGAACTGCCTAACAAAGATTCGTGAATGGCGCTAATTCACTCGTGATATATGCAGAGAAGCCCTCTCAACATAAACGTGAACGCGGATTTCACTGTACTAATGTTGCAAAGGAAGGTGAGGCGGATGTGCCTAACGCCGCGCGATCGCTTGCTGGCGTTCGCGGGCTGCTTCTGGCTACGCGGAAGCTCGGCGAAATGAGTCTTTCAGTCAGTTTTCCACAGTTTTTGCCTTTGCTCCAAATCAAAGATACTGGATTTCAACAGAAAAAAGGGAACCAGCGCCGAAGGAGGATTAAAGGCCCCATCGGTCGGCTGCACCCCCTCCGCTGAACGCCGGCCCCAGCGATGCTCACTGCAATTACTTGTAGGCTGTGAAACTTACGTATTGTCATGTTATGTACGTTAACTATTAGTTTTGAGCATGAAAAAATATGGCTAAATTATTTAAACTGGACTCCATTTCATGGGACAGCTCGTCGAAGACCGGCCCCGCTACACCCGTGGCCGGTGTCCCGAGCAGCCAACAATTTGGACGGGCCACGACTCTCGTCACAATTCATTTAAAAAACAAATTGAAGCGGTAATTTACCCTAAATGACCAACCGTATCTCGCCTAAAAAAGATACTCGGCCACCGCCAACCCCACTGCATTTTCTTTACCCACTACGCCCCACAACTATCACCAGAGTGACCCCTGCTGGTGACACCGCAACAGCAGTTCCTGTAGCAGCTTCTGAGGCACTTAGCCAAACTGCATGTATAGAAACTCAGCGGAGGAAGTGATTTGCTCCTGAAAGTCTCTATACAACTAACTAGGGCGTCTGCACCCTCAACTGTCTATAAATATTCCTAAGTTTTGCATTTGGCGACGGACAACTTTGAGCTTCTCGGCTTCCGAGTTCCTTCGGTAGTACACATCACAGTGCCAGGCCTGAAGGCAGCTTTCTGCGCATACGCGAGAGCCTGCGGGCAGCATCCCAACAACGCATTTTCGTGGCGAAATGCTACCTTTTACAAAAATAATATGCCTTCTCTTTCAAACCCGTAGTAGCATGCGCTTCCCTATCTACAGTAGCTCATGCACACATTTCAGAACGGCGTATTGTTACACACAGGCTTCATGCCACCCGTGTTAGGCACACAGAGGTACAAACCGTGAAACTGTGGCACAACGATATTCATCTGTGTCCTCACAATGTATCGCTCGATGACTATAACCCATGTGGAAATGCGTACACAAAGCTAACAACAAAGCCGCCTTCAGCCTTTGCTACGTCCCGCCTTAACACTGTATGTCTGTGTAATTTATGCGAGAAAACGCACAGATATCCGTACATAAATACATATGGATGCACTTTGGATGCACATATGCGTATATACGAGATGTACATAATCGTATGTGTGATGTATATTACAAAAGATAAAATACTGACGGGCGGTCTTGTCATATCGGGTGTTGCGATGCTCACCTGCGCAGTGTCTGCACATGTCTGCTGCTGCTGCCAGTCTGCGCTCGACTTTGTTCAGTCGCTGGTAGAGGTGGAGGCAAACGAGCGCAGGATTGCTGCTGCATTCCTTGCAGACGGGGGGAGGCACTAAAATAACTTCTCTCTTCGTCAGATCAGTAGTCTTTCCTTTCTGCTTCCCCCGATGCATAAGCCCTTGCAGAGGATGCCGCTCCTCATCTCCACTGCTGTTGCTGCTGCTGGGGTTGCTGAAGTCGGTCTGCAGCAGCTGCTGCACCAGGTTTCTACGAACAGCTGCCTCCTCCGCCTCCTCCGGGTTGGCGCGCATTGCTTTCTTTCGTTTACTTGTTTGTGCGAGTCTAATAACTTTCTTCGAGGAGGAGTACAAAGGAAAATGACCCAACTCTCTGCACCTTATGCCGCAGAACAGGCATGACGCACTTGCAAAAAAGCGCTGCAGCACAAGCCGTTCCCTGGCTGTGCCGCTCGCCGTCAGAGACTTTATTCCGAGTTGCTGCAGTAAAGACTGCTGCTGTTGTCTCAGCAGCTGTTGCTGCTGGTGCTGAGGTGTCTGACGTGAGCGGCATGCTACCGCGGCCGCCAGTGGCTGTGCAGGCTTGGGCATGTCCCTGAACCACTGCAGCAGATCTGCAGATCCTGGGGGGGGCAACAGGGAGAAGAGTCTGTCAATAGCAGGGATGATTTGTTTGGTAATATAGTAGCGGTAGTGAAGCTGCGCGACTGGATGCTCATGCTGCTGTTGCTGCTGCTCTTGCTGGAGCAAGTCGTCTTCTGGCTGCTGCAGGAGAGCAAAGGGCTGTATGTAGGCATGCACCCGTCCCTCCAACAGTGCCTGCATCTCTGCGGAATCACGCCGACCACCCCAGACATTGTCTGGGGATGTGGCGCAGTCGATGAGCCTCGTGGTGCCCCCCTTGAGCCCAGCACCTGCTGAACCTAGGGGAACGTCCGTGTCTCCCGCCACTTGAGAAAACACGAAGGGTACGCGCACGCCGTAACATTCAGCCCCTAAGGCTGCTCCTCCTCCCTGTCCTTGGTGATGCAGCCGCTCATACAACACTTTTGCTTGGGGGGGAAGGGTTCCCGCAGGTGCCTCCCCCGTCTCCGCACGGTATGTGCCTGAGAGACGTTCCAAGGCGCAAGTGCCAGTCTTAGGACCCAAACCACACTCTTGAGAAACTGCTTAGGAGACGAAGCGTTTACAAGCGTGCATATTCAAATATGCAGCCAATGTGTTCATCTGGGCTTTTGTGCCTGTCTGTCCGTGATCTCTGCCGAGGAGCTGAGGCATTTGCTGAAATGAGCTAGCCGATACTGCAGGTATCCAAAGCTGAGATACGAACGGTGCGCATACATAACATCCTTCCTAATGCAGTAGCATATTTGCATGCACTGGCATGCGCAGATTGGAATGCATGAGGTCTCTACCTTACCAAGTTTCGCCCTTCTATGAAAAATGTAATGTCGGATGGGTATTTGGCCTCGTAACATCTTGCTCCACTGTCTGTACAGCTGAAAAAACACATCATGCCGGAAATGCGTTTGCTGAGTTTTTGGGCGAATTGCAGCAACTGTAATAGCAAGTAAACGTAGATGCAGCAGCACACAAGCAATCGAGCGCTTGCTCAGATGCATTATCAGGGACGTGTTGCGCCATTCTGCCTGCGAAAATACTTCCATTCGATAAAGAACATACACGCGCAAGCGTAGACAATTGCGCACTTCCCGCACTGGTATCCGTTTTTGAGTTGCAGCATGTTCAACTTCATACACACACAATCGGGGGAGGTGGCAGCAGCAGGACGCACCAGATTCTTGACCTTGGAAAGGTCTCGCGTTTGGAAGAAGACGCGCAAACTTTTCTCCAAAAGGGCCGATGTCAGGGGACACTGGTCTCTACGGATGGTCTCTATGCCCTGTAATTTGTGGAGAGACACTAGAAACAACAGACGGACTGAGTTCGGCAGCAAGGATAGAACGCGTTTCACTTACACCCTAAACACCAACAATACTCTGAGAGTCGCAAACGTACTTTTGCATCAAACGTCGGCGGCCCGGAGGGAGAGAAGTACGCGTGGCCAACGTATCTCTTTTTTGTGATCAGGCAGCACGGCAGATATACCTGAGGTCCGCGTACACCCCAACATTCAAGGGGTATGTACTCAACACAGTGGGCCTTGCTCTCGTGCAGAGATGCAGCGTGTATACAACGCACTCGCACAAGGAGATTATGCAGCCGTCCGCACATTTACATGCAAGGCTCTGAAGAGCGACAAAGTGTAGCCTCGGCGGGCTGCCTCCTCATGCGAGCTAACAGCTAACATCTGCAGGCACGTCTTGTCTGGCTTGATTCCGAACTAAGACAAGCAGTCATGCATACGCCAGCCGCGGGATCGACACATCACAAGCAATAGTAAAGCGCGACTAACTGGGCAGGTACACCTCGAATAGCACCAACTGCAGCTGGTGGCGCTCCTGTTGTTGCTGCTGGAAACAGCTACTGCAGCCCGTAGAGTGATTTTGCTGGTGTTACCTTCTCAAGCTGCAATGTAATGGGGGCCGGATTGCTCAGCGTTACAGCTTCTGCGATCTCCTTCCCAATGGCAAATGCAGCTTCCAGTGATCGTCCCTTTAATAACACAAACACTGAGTCCGTGTCCCCGTACAGCACGCGAGCGCTCCACCTGCAAGGAGTTGCACGACGGCGGGAACATGTAACGCAGCGCCCCCTGTTGAAGTTTCTAGAGACCCCAGGGGGCTTAGAATCCCCCGTACCAACTGCCAGCACATTCAATAAGCGCAGTCAATCTGTATCACCGATCCTTGCAATCCTCAGCATTCCTCTGGCGTCGCAGTGAGCGTGAAGCAGGCAAATTGTGCGTAGTGTCTTCAAATGCATCCGATTAATACAGTAGAACGTAAAAAAGAACCAGACATAGGCTGTTGCCTCCAGACACATCCCTTGGCTGGAAACGGCCAAATGAAACGGACCACCCTAACACTTCATGCACCAGAACATGTAAGTTAGTACATATGCTAAACGATTCCAAAGCTGCAGATGAATAAGGCCCCTCCCTTTATGTGGGCCATGTAGGTGAACTGCTCCCCTTGCATGAGTAAATCGTTTTACAGACAAACCTTTCTTCTGCATGGCTTGAGACCTGTGTAGATCTTTCTGCACGACACTATATTGATGGATATAGGGGGATTTGCTTATGCGTATGATTGCTTTTTACCTACTTTGGAGTCTGCTCTATGAGTTGCATGGCTCGGATCAAAGTGGCCCTTGCTGTCTCGACGATCGCATCCGCCACATCGGCACAGGGCATCCTCCCACTCACGTTTGCATTGGTGTATCTGCAGCGAGCAACGTATTTCGCGCAATACCGCAGCCAGATGTTAGCGTTCAACATGTCGGCCCTATCCATAGTACTATTACGCCACGAAGTGGATAGATTTACCACGAGGCCAATGACACGCACAATCACAACTCGCCGTAGCATCCACTAGGCATGATTTGTTTCAGCTCTACTTCGACAACATGCGAAGGTGACGATGGATCTGTGTCAAAGCGATTGCAGGCTCATATGTGCATGGACTCGTACCCGTAAGTGACGTTAGCAATCATTTTTAGACCAAACTGGCGATAGTCTAGTTTCCTCAAGAGCGTCTGGTCCGCGTGCCCTCCACCTGAACAGAGATCCCATCGAGCAAGCCCACAACTGAAGTTGGGAACCTAGCCTGAGCACGCAGAGTCCGTGACTCTGCCCGCTGAATCCTTGACTTGTGGTGCTGTGCCCCGGCGCCTGGTAACAGTGTACCGATCTTCACAAATAGGTAAATGCACCGCCAGCAGCTGCAGTACCAACTAGCAAGTACACACAAAGGACTGAGGTGTTCCGCCTGCACTCCGGCACCCAAGGCGGTGGTGTATCTACACCAAGGTTCGAGGTGGGCCGTCACCTTGGTATCGCTCAGCCGCCTGCTTCACCATGAGACGTGTCTGCAGGATGTCGTTTAAGAGCGTCGGCAATATACCCTGTTCCGCACACACAAGGGGAAGTCAAACATCGATGCAGCCGGCTGTCAGCAGCCATTCAATGGGAGTGTGCACTCTCTCTCTTGGCACCCTGCAAGCCTCCCTGAGGCATCGTCTCTGCCGTGCAGCAGATCGGTTGGTGGCTAAAGCACTTGTTTAGTTTATTGCTCTCAGTCCTGAATTCTCCATTCTAAATCCATGGCCGGTTGCCGCAAAAATCACATATAGAGACGATTACCGACCTGACGGACGCGGCGTGAAACAAAGACGCTACCTCCGGGCAGTACCCGCATGGGATCTTCTCCAGAGGCCCCCGGACTGGGCCACGAGGAAGCTGCGCACGCACCCTGACAAGTTGGGCAGCCTTGTTAGACAACCCGGCATAGAAAAACAGGAAAAAGCAACAGAGTTCTTCGATGCACAGCGTGTGTCCGTACACAAATAATAATAAAGGGCGACAAGAGCGCTAATAGGTATTTTGTAGAAGAAGCCAACAAATAGGCAAGCAAATAACAAACAACAAACAGCCATGCCGATCTATGTGGAGTCCACGAGCACAGGCCTGACGTGTTAAAGCACGGGAAGCACCAAACGTCCTTTCGCCAGGCACATCACTAACGAGGAAGTCCTCAGGTTGGTGCCTGATTGCTCCGCTACCAGTGCTTCGGGCTCACGTCCTGCAGCCGTGGCGTCTGCATGCGCTTGCATGACTTGCGCAAAGATTTGGGGAGGCGCATGGACCGTCAAGACACCGAGCGTCTTCGTTTCAGACTCCAGAGGATCCACCTGATCACAAGCCCCACATTGTGAACCGTAAACCCAAGACCTAAGCCCAGAAATCGTACGCCCTAGCGCGAGCATGTCCTACAAGTCGTTCACCGTAGAACCTGAATGACTGGTTCCAAGTAATTGTGCGGCATCTCGGAGTTCTGTAGATTTTAATATTCTGTTAGACGAAAACCTGACCTCAACTGAGCCTAGACAAGTGGAGTAACAAATGTTGTTGGCAATTACAATTGAAGGGTAAAGGGACAGAAAGTCCAGAACCAGAACAGGTGAGAAGTAAAACCCTGAAAGGGGCTCAAGAACCAAAGGCACCCCTACAGTGGCCGGTTGCTCCGTGACCTGCAGCGCACACAACACCTCACGGTTAGCACCCTGTGGACCATTTTCTGAGAACCAAATTGTCAACCCTCGTCTAAACCCTGTTCATAAACCAGGCTCAAATTTGGAAACCCTTCAGCCAAACCTCAACTAAACCTCCACCTTACGGTCCCCTGAAATATAGCACTATCATATTCAAACCCGAAACCCTCCCCTAGCCGCGATGACTAAGCTGCAAGCTACTGAAGTAGGCTTCACTGTGCCCCTGATGCGGGTAAGGCGTGCCTGTTGTTTGGAGGGAGAGACGAGGACACAGTTAAGCCGTTTGGTTGCTCTGAGAAGTATATTTTCTACTTTGAACTGACTGCCGCGTGTCAGTGCAGAGTGCAGCGAGCAGCCGTAAAGTCTGGCGAGTTCGCATGTACGGGGCAGCACTTCGCTGTTGTCCACGAGGCGGAGACAAAGCCGCACTCTGAGCAGGATACAAATAGGGACGCAAGCATATTGTCCCCCAACACCATGCCTGTTGGCGTGTTCTGCTAGTGCATATAGACAACGTATGGAGACAAATGGGATTTGGCCCGCTCACCTATTCATGACGTGCGACAAGAGATTAGCTATCGTTTGCAGTGCCCATAAATCTTCCTCATCCTGTGGCTGCTGCTGGTTCTGTTGCTGTATCATCTTTCTTCTTCTCATCTCCTGCGCCTGCTGCCATATGGCTGCAATGATGGCCGGGGGAATCGATGGGGCGATGATTCCCAAGACATCTGCTGCAACTCCGTTCAGGTCGGAGTGCTGCAGTTTCACTTCCTTTTGCAACAGCCGCCAGCCTTCAAGCACAAGACGGCCAGAGACCGCAGAGCTCCCACGCACCCACCGTCTCCTCCTCCGCACCCCGGACCTCCCACCAGGTGCCGCGGGGGTTCCAGCCATTCCTGGAACCCCTGAAGCCTTTGCAATCCCAGTGATATCTGTTTTGGGCACCCCTGAGCAGATGGGGGCAGATGAGATATCATCCGCCCTGCGCAACAACGCCACATGAGGTAACTCTCCTACCTGCTGTACAAATGTCAATCCTGTTGAAGGAGCTCGTTGTTGTTTGCGTCATGTGGCGCGTTTCACCTTTCACAGCTCAAAACGTCGATAGCCTCACAGGCGCTACCTCTTCTTATCTGTGTTGTTTGTGTCTGTAATTCAGGCTCGGCTTGGTTGGTGTTAACACCGTGCCTGGTGCCCGTGCGTCTATGTGTTTGGCTTTCTATCGCTTGTCGCCAGTGTTTGTCTGCTGGTTGGCGCGTCTACCAGCCTGCAAGCACTTCAAGTTGTATATCGTTTCACTGCGTGTATACCTCATTATTGTCACGCCATACCTCTTGCCTCACCTGCGGCTGCATCGCAGTTTGAACAGGTGGCCTATGCCCAGGGCAACCGCACGCCGGCCTAAAAAGTTGAAGCCTCGACCTCCTTCTTCCCACTGCAGCAGCAGCGATGGGTCAGCAGCTGCGACCACGCTGCAAAACTTCAGCAGTAACTCTTTTTCGCTACTAACCACACACCGCCACCACTGCCTGTCTACGCAGCTATCAATACAGCCGGAACTGATGCTCTTGGACGACCTCTGAGGGACCCCAGGAGCCAAGGGAGGACGCCAACAAGATGTCCCGGATGGCCCAATGGGATCGTTTATAATTACACCGCTTACGTCGGAGTACAACAATTCCTGCTGCTGGTGCTCCTCTTTCACCTGCTGCTGCAATCTCGCCGTGCATAGTTGCAGCCTTTCATCTCTTAGAACGAAGCAAATGGCCAAAACCGCACAGGTGAAGGGGTTGGGAATTGCTGCTGCTGCTGCTGCTTCCGTTGGTGTTGCAGTTGGACATTCCGTGATGATCTCCAGTGCGAGGAGCGCGCCATAGCTTGCAGCCTGGGCCCCCGTAGGGGCCCCTGGGGCATTATTGGGGAGCTTCGTCCCCTCTTTGCTCTGGTCGAAGATGCCCATTTTAGCTTTCAGTACATCTGAAGCGACGCTTACTTGAGAACCGTGCTCGCGTTGGCTGCTTCCGCTACTGCTGCTGCTTTGAGATGCATCAGCAGCACCAAATGCTTCCTTCTGCTGCTGCTGAGGTGCCTGAGGAGCCACGTAGCTTACAATCCTGCCGTTGTTGTCCAGTCGGGTTGCCATGCGCACTTTTCTTCTGCTTCGGCTGCTGCTACTGCGGTTACTGCTGTCGGGAGCCTCTCTTGGGCAACCAGTCATTGATTCAACGGCTTTCGTTCTCTTCGGCTGCTGGCCTCTCAATTGTGTCTCTGCCTGATGCAGCATTTCCCCATGCTTCGTCGTACCCCGGTGCTGTGCTTGCTGCTGTAGCTCGGATACTTGATCTGTCTGCCGCTGATTCGCTACTGGCTTTTTGGTATGGTTGCCCTCATTGCTGAGGGGTTGCAGGCGGTCTGAGGTCTCCATTTCGACGTCGCATCTGCGCTGCTTCTGCAGGAGCTGCTGCTGATGCAGTTGCTTCTGGTGCTCGTGCTGTTTTTGCTGCACTTGACGCTGAGCTGCTCTTTTCTGCCACAAGCGCCTAACCTTGAGGGGGCAGCTCCCGAACACTTGAGCATCGTCTGGTGGGGGCCGAAAGTAAACAAAACAACATCTGTTGCCATCCTTCGTGTGGCCCTGCCGCTGCTGCCGTTGCTGTCGTGGATGCGGCTGCCCAAGCTGCTGTTGCTGGTGGAGAAATCGCAACAGATCGGATCGAAGCTCCACTCGATCTGTAATTTCTGGCTCTCCTCCTAATGCCGTTGCTGTTGCTGCCGTTGCTGCTGTTGCTGGTTTTGCCTTTGCGCACGCGCACGGCGGCGGTCTCAACCCTAGCTGCTGCTGCTGGTGCAGGCGTCCCCCTGGCGTCGCCATGAGCGGATTAACTGTAGCAGGGACATCGCGGGGATTGCTGTAAAACGGAGGGATCTCCTCCACTTGTGTTGCATCTGATGCTGGAGCAGCAACAGCAGCACCAGCCGGTGCAACTGCATGACCTGCAGCTGGTGTAGGGGGAACAGATATGACAGATACACTGGATTCGGACGCATCCGAGGCTCTCCTCTCTCTGCCGAGTGTTAGCCGCCCTGAAGCCTCGTCTCTGCTACTGCTACTACGTCTCCTGCTGTGTTTGCTGCTGGGTATATTGCCCACTGGCTTTGCAGTCACGGTAACATCTGCTGCTGGCAGCGATGCTGTTGCGGCTGCTGCTGCGGCAACCGGTGCTGCATGCGGGAGCCCTTCAGAGAACCCCAACGCCCACAGGGACCCCAGTTGGGAGCCGCTCATTTGTTGAGTCGGAGAGAGGTCCTCGCAAGAGGAACGGGGGCCAAGCTTCACCGTCGGGGTGTATGATGAACTGTTGCTTGCTTCTTCGGATGCATCAGGTGCTGGAGCAGCTGCTGGTGACGCTGTTGCTGCTAGCGGCTTGGGGGAAGCTCCTGTGTCTGTTTCTGC
>NW_013570662.1:7693-8263 GCF_000499745.2 Eimeria mitis | reverse complement strand
CGAGGAGACAAAACGTACAAGCAAAACTTCAACAGTCGAGAACAGAGGGGGCTGCCGGCGCGCCTGGGACTCCTAGGTGCCAATGCGTAGTTTCATTAGGCAAATTCATTTGTTCGTCGATAGAATTAAAGCATAAACAGAATTCACGAAGGCACGCAGCAACAGAAAGAAGTGACGAGAATACAGACAAACCTCCAATCCCCAATAAGTCAATTCGTTTATACTGTATTTATTCCACAAATTTAAGTGTAATACCCAAACGCGATAGCCATGGGGAACTGCTTTTTCCATTTACGTTCTGTTGAACATGCATATGTGCAGATGTGTTTATGTGTAGCCAGCAGAAGAATAGGTGACGAGGCATTCAAATACAAGCACTAGGCGACATGCGCATAAATACAAGTTCACACACACACCTGAGAAAACAGGCATATACAAATTTAACACGTCTCATTGTGTATACACCTAGATTATACACAGGAGAATTGATATAGTTCTACGGGCATCAACTATGTACTAAATATTTGCATTGCAGCCTAGGATTTGTACTGGCCTCAAGCAAGTGAACTG
>NW_013570662.1:6014-7555 GCF_000499745.2 Eimeria mitis | reverse complement strand
TATATATATATATATATATATATATATATATATATATATATATATATATATATATATGTAGATATATAGAAAGGGACTGGATTAGCCTAAGGCCAACAAAAATCTACTCAACTAAATGGCCGCAAATGCGAAAACTGAGTAATTTGGCGAACGAAGACACAAAAGTGTCTATATATAGACATTGAACCAAAANCAAATGCGAAAACTGAGTAATTTGGCGAACGAAGACACAAAAGTGTCTATATATAGACATTGAACCAAAAAAACAGCAAAATAGTTTTGTTTAATATTTGTTCGTCGCTTTCTTTCAGTGTGCACTGTTCACCTGAGCCCCCATGTATTTCCTCCCTGTTCCTCTTCTGCTGCTGCATCTGCCGTTGCATCGACTGCTGCATCAGCTGCTGCATTGGCTGTTGGGGCTGAATCTGCGATGGGAGTTGCGGTGGCTGGTGCTGTGTAAAGCCGAAAGAAATTAGAAGAATTCGCATTCCAGTTTGAGTTATATCCCACTTCATACAGGAGCGAAATGCAGTTGCTGAGTGCCCCACTTGCTTTGATCTCCAGGTATTTCCTGAGCCCACGCAGTACCCATGAAAGAGGATTTTGTTGTGTTTCAACTGTGGAGACAGAAAAGGACTCAACGTTCTACTTTTAAACTCTCCCTCCCCCCCCAAACACACAACTTGAACACAGCCTGCTATTAACGATACGATCTAAACAGTTGCCGTCTACATATACTTGACTTCCAAGACGCCGCCCATGATTACTATACATAAATGCGTTGATTTTATTCATGTTTGCTCTGCAGGCTCTACTGTCTTGTCCGTTATGAGTTCAGCTGAAAGGGAATTCCAGCATCCATAAGGGTTCACAAAACACCAGAATGGAGTACCTCAATACAGCATCATTTAACAGTGTGCAGACAACTTTATGTTGCGTACAGTGAATTACAGAACNGAGTACCTCAATACAGCATCATTTAACAGTGTGCAGACAACTTTATGTTGCGTACAGTGAATTACAGAACCTATAGGATGCGAATATCAAATAAACACAGGGAGAAAAACAACAAAACTGACCGAAATACAAAATACCCACGCAACTTGAGTAATAAGGGCGTGTATATGATGTGCGCCCTTCGCAAAAAGACCAAGCCAAGAGTTCCCAAAAAAGCAACAAGAAAAAGATAACAAAACAAATAAACAAAGTAGTACAGGCATTCATGCTTCGGTGTGTTCCGCTCACTTGAACAGCTTGAGCGCAGTCTGAGCGTCTTCGATAGAGTCGTGGGTGCCGGTTTGTATTTCTTTTTGCAACAAAACCCCGCTCAAAAACTTGAGAGACAAATATCTTTTACCTGGAAGTCTAAACAACTCTACGGTATCGATCATTTGACTCAAAGGCACATACAAGTTCATCACCCGAAAATCATGCTGCAGCCCGTGGCCGACGAAGCTGAAAAAGCAAACAAAACGAGAAAAATAAGCAAAATGTACCAACAAACAGAAGCATGTGAAACAAACAAATAGGAAAAGAGAAAC
>NW_013570662.1:0-5914 GCF_000499745.2 Eimeria mitis | reverse complement strand
AACAAATGACACAAAAAAACTGAAGCAAACAAAACCAAACATAAGGAACACGATGTGAAACAAATAAGACGAAAAAGTGAATCCGCGGAAAAGCAAACCAAACACGTCAAACACATGTAAAAAGCACACATAACCAATGGAGCAGAAAAACAATTGAAGCAACCCAAACGAATGAGACGTACAAACAAATCTAATAGGTAAACTAAACAAAAAAACCGAACAAGCACACGAAACAAAAAATGCAACAGGCAGGACAAGCAAACGAAATTAACGGAAGAAACAAACAAAACACGCAAACAACGCAATCAGATGAAACATGAGCAAGCCAAACAAGCAAAACAAACGATCTAAAACAGCAAATAAACGGCACGAATGGGGCAAGACGAACAAACGAGTGAAACGAACAAATGGAGCAACCGTATGAAAGGAGCAAGAAGAACAGAGCAAACACACAGCAGACCCACAAACGAAAAACAAATGAAAGAAATGAACCAAGCAGATGATGCAAACGCACGAAACGAACAAACCAAGCACACCAAGCAAAATCGACAAACTAGTGAAATAAACGAGTGAAACAAACGAATAAAACATGCAAGTGAGACGGACGAATGAAACAAACAAGCCAAATACACAAATGAAACAAATAAAGGAAGAAATAAAGCAGAAAGCCATATTATATATAAATAAATGCAACGAGTAAGTGAAATGAACAACTCAAACAAAACATAGACATGCAACAAACGAATTCGTCGAGCATATCAAACAAAACAAAACGAATAACTCAAACTAACGAATCAAATAAGCAAATGGAGCAAGCAAGCGAAGCCAAGACCACAGCAACCAAAACAAAGGAGTAAAACAAAAAGGAAGAAAAACACTGAAACAAACAAAGCCAACAAACCACCTCGCTGAGTGGGGTTAACGTGGTTGAAACAAGCGAATCAACGGGCATATGAAGCAAAAATGTTATATATATATATAATCAAAAAAAAAATACACGAAAGGAGCGAAACAAAATACAAACAAAAAACAAGTAAATAAAACAAGCACAAAAAGCAAACGAAACAAGCTAGCATGAACCAAGCAAACATGCCCTATACAAGCAGCCACTGAGTGGAGTTAACGAGAACAAGCAAATGACACAAAAAAGACAAACCAGTGAAAAACACAAACGAGACGAATAGATGAAACAATTCAATGGAACAAAGCAGCAATGAAACAAGCACATGAAAGAGGAAAATAAAAAGAAAAAATAAACACGGACGAGTTAAACAAAACAAATACGCAGAACGAACAAATGAAACGATAGAAGCAGAGCAAACAATGTAAAGCAAACAACTCGGACAAAAAGTAAAACAAATAAAACATAATGCAGACAAAATAAATGTGTTTAAAAAGTAAACAAATAAACAACCAATGAAACACAGTAAACAAACACGTCAAGAAAACGAACAAAACATCCACATAAAACAAACGAATGAACCAAACTTTGTTTGTTTGAGACAAACAAATACAAAAAAATAAAAAGACTAAACACATTAAATGAATAAACGTGAAGCGAACGAGGCAAAGCGATCAACGAAAACAAACAAAAGAAACGCGCATATGGAGCGAACACCAGCAACAACGATGAAATAGGAAAATGAAGCGAATCGATGAAACTATCAAATGCAACACATTAAGATGTACTGGGCGGATCTACAGAAACAAAACAGCGATACTTATGAAAAAGGAAGAACGAAACAAAGAAATGAAGCAAAACACCCAATAACAAGAAAAAACAAGAGACAAGCAAGTGAAACAAGCGAGACAAGCAAAAGAAACAAAGGAAACAAACAGATCAAACGAACGAGACAAACAAATGAAACAAACGAGAGAAACAAATCAGACAAACAAGCCAAACAAATCGGACACACGAGAGAAAGAAATGAAACAAAGGAGACAAACAAATGAAACAAACGAGACACACAAATCGAACAAACGAGAGGAACAAGTGAAACAAAGGAAAGAAGCAAATGAAACAAGCGAGGCAAACCAATGAAACAAACGAGAGAAACAGATCAAACAAACGAGAGTAATAAGCGAAACAAAAGAGAGTAAGGAACGAAACAAACAAACGAGACAAACAAAGCAAACACAGGAGAGAAACAGCTGAAACAAACGAGAGAAAGAAATGAAACAAACGAGACAAACAAATCACGCAAACGAGAGAAACAAATCAAACAAACGAGACAAACCAATCAAACAAAGCAAAGAAACAAATGAAATGAAGACGAGAAGCAAACGAAACAAACGAGGCAAACCAATGAAACACACGAGAGAAACAAATCAAACAAACGACAGAAACAAATGAACCAAACGAGGCAAACAAATGAAACAAACGAGAAAAAGAAATGAAACAAACGAGAGAAGCAAATCAAACAAAGGAAAGAAACAAGTGAAACAAAGGAGACAAACACATCAAACAAAAGCGACAAACAAATGAAAAGAGGAGAGAATGAGATCAAACAAAGGAAGGAAACAAATGAAACAAACGATAGAAAGAAATGAAGCGAACGAGGGAAGCAAATCCAACAAAGGAGAGGAACAATTCAAACAAACGAAACAAACAAATCAAACAGGCGAAGGAAGCAACCGAAACAAACGAAGCAAACAAATCAAGCAAGAGAGAGAAGCAAATCAAACAAACGAGAGAAAGAAATGAAACAAACGAGAGAAACCAGTGAAGCAAACGAGAGAAACAAATCAAACAAACGACACAAACAGATGAAACAAACGAGAGAAACAAATCAAACAACGGAGAGAAAGACATCACACAGACGAGAGAAACAAATCAAACAAAGGAGAGGAACAAATCAAGCAAACGAGAGAAACAGATCAAACAAACGAGAGAAACAACTCAAACATACGAGACAGACAGATGAAACAAACAAGACAAACAAATGAAACAAATGAGAGAAACAAATCAAACAAACGAGAAAAACGGATGGAACAAATGAGAAAAACAAATCAAACAAAGGAGAGGAACAGATCAAACAAACGCAAAAAACCAATGAAGCGAACGATACAAGCAAATCAAACAAACAAGAGAAACAGATGAAACAAACGAGAGAAATGAAGCAAACGAGAGAAACAAGTGAAACAAACGAGAGGAACAAATTAAACCAAGGAGACAAACAGATGAAACAAACGAGAGAAACAAATCAAACAAACGATAAAAACGAATCGAAAAAAGGAGAGGAACAGATCAAACAAACGAGACAAGCATATTGAACAAATTAAACAAATGAGAGAAACAAATGAAACGCACGAGAGAAACGAATCAAAAAAACGACAGAAAGAAATGAAACAAACGAGAGAAACAAATGAAACAAAGGAGAGAAGCAAATGAAACAAGCGAGAGAAACAAATGAAACAAACGAGAGAAAGAAATGCAACAAACGATATAAACAAATCAAACAAACGAGAGAAGCAAACCAAACAAAGGAGAGACGGAAATGAAACAAACGAGACAAACAGACCAAACGAACGAGACAAACAAATCAAACAAACGAGGGAAACAACTCAAACAAAAGAGACAAGCACATGAAACAAAGGAGAGAAAGAGATGAACCAGACAAGAGAAAGGAATCAAACAAACGAGAGAAAAAAATCAAGCAAACGAGAGAAACAAATCAAACAAACAGGAGAACGAAATGAAACAAACGAGAAAAACAAATGAAACAAAGTAAAGAATCAAATGGAACAAACGAGAGAAACAGACAAAACAAACGAGATAAACAAATGAAGCAAACGAGAGAAACAGATGAAACAAACGAGGGAAACAAATCAAACAAGAGAGACAAGCATATGAAACAAACGGGAGAAACTAATGAAACAAACGAGAGAAACACATGAAACAAAGCAGAGAAACAAATCAANACAAAGCAGAGAAACAAATCAAGGAGGGAAGGAAATGAAACAAACGAGAGAAACAAATCAAGCAAAGGAGCGAAACAAATGAAACAAAGGAGAGAAGCAAATGAAACAAAGGAGAGAAACAAATGAAACAAACGAGAGAAACAAATGAAACAAAGGAGAGAAGCAAATGAAACAAAGGAGACAAACAAATGAAACAAACGAGAGAAACAAATCAAACAAAAGAGACAAGCATGTGAAACAAACGAGAGAAACAAATGAAACAAAGCAGAGAAACAAATCAACGGGGGAAGGAAATGAAACAAACGAGAGAAACAAATCAAGCAAAGGAGAGAAACAAATGAAACAAACGAGAGAAACAAATGAAAAAAACGAGAGAAGCAAATGAAAAAAACGAGAGAAACAAATCAAACGAAGGAGAGAAAAAGGTCAAAGAAAGTAGAGAAACCGGCGATGCAAAACGAGAGAAATTAAACAAGCGAGTGAAACAAATCAAACAAACGAGACAAACAAATCAAACAAACGAGAGAAACGAATGCAACAAACGAGAGAAACAAATGAAACAAACGAGAGGAACAAACCAAACAAAGGAGAGAAACAAATGAAACAAACGAACGAAACGAATCAAACCAATGAAAGAAACAGATGAAACAAGCGAGAGGAAAAAATCAAAGAAACGAGAGAAACAAATCAAAACAATGAGAGAAAAAAGTCAAACGAATGAGAGGAGGGAATCAAACAAACGACAGAAACAGATAAAACAAACACGATAAAGAAATTCAACAAACGAGACAAACAAATGAAAGAAACGAAAGAAACAAATGAAACAAGTGAGAGAAACAAATCAAACGAACGAGACAAAAAATGAAACAAACGGGACAAACGGATCAAACAAACGAGAGAAACAAATCAAGCAAACAAGACAAACAAATGAAACCAACGAAAGAAAGGTATCAAACCAATGGAAGAAACAAACGAAACACACAAAAAGAGAAAATCAAACGAACGAGAGAAACAAATCAAGCAAATGGGAGAAACAAATCAAACAAACGAGAGAAAAAAAAGGACAAAGGAGACAAACAAGTCGAACAAACGGGAGAAACACATCAAACAAAAGAGATAAAGGAATGAAACAAACGAGAGAAAGCAATGAAACAAACGAGAGAAAGAATTGAAACAGGCAAAAGAAACACATCAAACAAACGAGAGAAACAAATGAAACAAATGAAAGAAAGAAACCAAACAGATGAAAGAAGCAAATCAAAAGGATGAAAGAAACAGACGAAACAAACGAGAGAAAGAAATGAAACAGACGAAAGAAACGAAACAAGCGAACGAGAGAAGCAAATAAAACAAGCGAAAGAAACAGATGAAACAAACGAGAGAAACAAAGCAAACAAACAAGAGAAACAAATCAAAGAAAAGAGAGAAACATATGAAACGGACGGGAGACACGAATCACACAAATGAGAAAAACAAATGGAACAAACGAGACAAACAAATAAAACAAAGGAGAGAAACAAATGAAACAAACGACAGAAACAAATCAAACAAAAGAGAGGAACAAGTGAAACAAACGGGAGAAACCAATGAAGCGAACGAGATAAACAAATCACGTAAACGAGAGAAACAGATGAAAAAAACGAGAGAAACAAATGAAACAAAGCAAAGAAACGAACCGAACAAAGGAGAGGGACAAATGAAACAAACGAGAGAAACAAATCAAACAAACGAGAGAAACAAATGAAGCAAACGAGACAAACAAATCAAACACACGAAGGAAACAAATTCGACAAAAGAGCTAAACAAATTCAACAAACGATATAAACAAATTCAACAAGCGAGACAAACTAATGAAACAAACGAGAGAAAGAAATGAAACAAACGGGACAAACAAATCAAACACACGACAGAAACAAATCAAACAAACGAGAGAAACAAATTAAACCAAGGAGACAAACAAACGAAACAAACGAGAGAAACAAATCAGACAAAG
>NW_013570661.1:8154-8717 GCF_000499745.2 Eimeria mitis | reverse complement strand
ATATATATGTATGCATACGTATATATATATATTATATATATTTTAATATAATATATATATATATATATATTTATATTTATATACGTAAAAAGTAAACGCAAGTAATGGTCGCAATCCCTAGCTTGTGGAGTTCAACGCAGTTCTCATGGGGGTGGTATTCAGCCTCGCTATGAATACAATAGTTTTGAGTGTGATATTTTTTTTATTTATTTTGTTTTCTGGTGGTTTATATTTTAATTTTTTCATGTTTTTGTTCTGAGTTGCAGGTTCGACTGCTCTCCGCTTTGCAGTTTCGGGTTCCCTACTCAGTGAAGGTGATGGCCGATGAGGCGAAGGTGTTGTATCCTTTTGTGATAACTCTTCAAGAGGTGTTGCGTACTTATGTAGAGTCTTGTGCGCGTGTTGAGGAGCCTCTTTCTGCATCTGGTTCTGCAGCAGCAGCAGATGGAGGCGCAGAGGAAGCAGCTGTTGCTCTACTTGTTGCTTCGTATCAACGGGATTCTCAAGGGAAACTGGCAGAGGGTATGAACCTCTGCTGGGATTCCGATCGCCTGGAAACATAT
>NW_013570661.1:6022-8054 GCF_000499745.2 Eimeria mitis | reverse complement strand
CAGCTGTTGCTCTACTTGTTGCTTCGTATCAACGGGATTCTCAAGGGAAACTGGCAGAGGGTATGAACCTATGCTGGGATTCCGATCGCCTGGAAACATACGTCAAACGTCTTGCAGAAATTGTTTATATTTTTGAATCTAAGGCGGAATTCGCGTTGCAGCAGCATGAAAAGGCTATCAGAGAGATCGACACAATACAGGAGAAACCAATCGATGCTCCTTATCAAGACATCCTCGCTGTCCGTGATGCAGCAGAAGTAGCATTTACTCTATATAGGTTAAGAATACAGAAATGACGTAGAGAGAAGAAGCTAAAACAGTTCAAGTTTCGCAAGAAAAATTCCTATTGTGTTTAGTTGTATGCATATCGTTTGCAAGAACATTTCTAATTACACATTTTGGGTGTATCATGTGTGGGTGTTGAGGTGCTCAAACTACACAGCATGCAGACGAAGGGGAAATATATCTAACGGATTCATTTCTTGTGTTGTGTACGATATGCTTGCTGGGTTTACAGGTGCTTCAGAATGTGCAGAAGATGATAGAAGAGCAACATTTGCAGAATTATTCAAATATACGCGACTGGACGAAAGTATTGGAGAACAGAGTAGAAACTATATTAACTCAACGCCTCATTAAACTCGTAGAAGAGTGGACTGTACAATTTGAAGACTGGCCAAACAAAGGAACTGCTCTCATACAAAACGGACTCGTATTAGAAATTCAAGTAAGTGTACACCACAGGTGGGGCTGCAGCTGTACCCCCACACACTGAAAAAAAAACAGAAAAAAAAAACACACACACACACAATGGTTTGCGTTATAGACGAGCAGAAACAGATATAGCATGCTTCAGCAGTTGCCGATGACTCAAGAAGCATGCACAATGCATGCATGAATGCATGCAAAAGTACAGAATAAACATATTTCGAGCTGAAACTTTTGTTTTTTTGTAGGTGAGAAATCAAGTGCTGCGAGTACACCCACCAGTAGAGGCTGCGCGTCAACTGTGGATGGGCAGCCTGCACCGGGTGGTGGCTTCTGTGTGTTTATTGCCTCGTTTTAATTCACGAAACAGCTCTCGGGCTCTGAAATTTGGTGGAGATCCAACAGCTTGTGACTACGAGGATTCTGATGAGGAGAATATAGAACATGAAGATCCAATAAAGCCGCAGACCCGGGGCACCTACAGAGCCATTGCCTCTCGTATCCCTGCAGATGTGTTGAATAGGGCTCATGCAGCCATCGATAGTGGGTTTAGATGCTTTCTCTGTTTCCACTGCATCAAACAATATAACTAAAGAGAAGTGGTTTTTGCATATTTAAACTCGATAGAGAATACACTCGATAGATAACATGCGTTTCCTTGTGTTCTTTATCGACACGGGAACTTTCTCTTCTTGCGTTTTTCTATGCCGTATATGAGACTTTCTGTTGCATTTGTTGTGTATATTATATTCAATTTCCTTTTTTTTGACTTTGTGTTGCATTTGTTTTGTATATTATATTTAATTTTCTTTTTCCTTTCTTTTTGTTTCAGGGGTGATGGAGAAGGTGGAGGATTACGTGGCGAATTGGATGCACTATCAAGTGTTATGGGATGTAGATGTCAGTGAAGTGCTTGGAAAGCTAGGAGATGACATTGAGACATGGCAGCAGTTATTGAATGAAATTAAACAAGCAAGAAGTCCTTTTGATGCTAGCGAGGCTCGTATTATGTTTGGCCCCACGATCATAGATCATCATCAAGTACAGGCGAAGTTGAATACACGATACGATGCGTGGCATAGGGATATCCTGCATGCCTTTGCTCAGAAAGTTTCTGCAAATGCTAGCTCCGTCTTTACCTCTCTGCATGCAATGGTAGTTGACTTAGAGGAACAGGGTCAAACTGCAGATCCAACAGATACTACTATGAATGCTGCAACATTCCTCTCTATGTCTGAGGCCCAGATGTCAGCTCTCATCAGTAGCCAAGGGCTTATAAGTGATGAACTCATCTCCAACATTGTATCAAATCTCACTAAGTTTT
>NW_013570661.1:5279-5922 GCF_000499745.2 Eimeria mitis | reverse complement strand
TCAAGACATCCTCGCTGTCCGTGATGCAGCAGAAGTAGCATTTACTCTATATAGGTTAAGAATACAGAAACGACGCAGAGAGAAGAAGCTAAAACAGTTCAAGTTTCGCATGAAAAATTCCTATTGTGTTTAGTTGTATGCTTATCGTTTGCAAGAACATTTCTAATTACACATTTTGGGTGTATCATGTGTGGGTGTTGAGGTGCTCAAACTACACAGCATGCAGACGAAGGGGAAATATATCTAACGGATTCATTTCTTGTGTTGTGTACGATATGCTTGCTGGGTTTACAGGTGCTTCAGAATGTGCAGAAGATGATAGAAGAGCAACATTTGCAGAATTATTCAAATATACGCGACTGGACGAAAGTATTGGAGAACAGAGTAGAAACTATATTAACTCAACGCCTCATTAAACTCGTAGAAGAGTGGACTGTACAATTTGAAGACTGGCCAAACAAAGGAACTGCTCTCATACAAAACGGACTCGTATTAGAAATTCAAGTAAGTGTACACCACAAGCGGGGCTGCAGCTGTACCCCCACACACTGAAAAAAAACAGAAAAAAAAAAAAAAACACACACACACAATGGTTTGCGTTATAGACGAGCAGAAACAGAGATAGCATGTTTCAACAGCTGCT
>NW_013570661.1:3953-4935 GCF_000499745.2 Eimeria mitis | reverse complement strand
CCCTGCAGATGTGTTGAATAGGGCTCATGCAGCCATCGATAGTGGGTTTAGATGCTTTCTCTGTTTCCACAGCATCAAACAATATAACTAAAGAGAAGTGGTTTTTGCATATTTAGACTCTATAGAGAATACACTCGATAGATAACATGCGTTTGCTTGCGTTCTTTATTGTTGATAAGGCGACACGGGAGCTTCCTCTTCTTGCGTTTTTCTATGCCGTATATGAGACTTTGTGTTGCATTTGTTGTGTATATTATATTTAATTTCCTTTTTTTTTGACTTTGTGCTGCATTTGTTGTGTATATTATATTTAATTTTCTTTTTCTTTTTTTTTGTTTCAGGGGTGATGGAGAAGGTGGAGGATTATGTGGCGAATTGGATGCACTATCAAGTGTTATGGGATGTAGATGTCAGTGAAGTGCTTGGAAAGCTAGGAGATGACATTGAGACATGGCAGCAGTTATTGAATGAAATTAAACAAGCAAGAAGTCCTTTTGATGCTAGCGAGGCTCGTATTATGTTTGGCCCCACGATCATAGATCATCATCAAGTACAGGCGAAGTTGAATACACGATACGATGCGTGGCATAGGGATATCCTGCATGCCTTTGCTCAGAAAGTTTCTGCAAATGCTAGCTCCGTCTTTACCTCTCTGCATGCAATGGTAGTTGACTTAGAGGAACAGGGTCAAACTGCAGATCCAACAGATACTACTATGAATGCTGCAACATTCCTCTCTATGTCTGAGGCCCAGATGTCAGCACTTATCAGTAGCCAAGGGCTTATAAGTGATGAACTCATCTCTAACATTGTATCAAATCTCACTAAGTTTCTATTAAAGCTGCAGGAGGCAAGCAAGCTTGAGCCTAAGTGGAGCTCTACCATCGATACCCTCAGGGCCAGCGAGAGGTTACTGGAGAGGCAGCGATTCACCTTTCCCAGTGATTGGCTCTGGACAGACAGAATTGAGGGGGAAATGGAG
>NW_013570661.1:3221-3853 GCF_000499745.2 Eimeria mitis | reverse complement strand
ATCCAACAGATACTACTATGAATGCTGCAACATTCCTCTCTATGTCTGAGGCCCAGATGTCAGCTCTCATAAGTAGCCAAGGGCTTATAAGTGATGAACTCATCTCCAACATTGTATCAAATCTCACTAAGTTTCTATTAAAGCTGCAGGAGGCAAGCAAACTTGAGCCTAAGTGGAGCTCTACCATCGATACCCTCAGGGCCAGTGAGAGGTTACTGGAGAGGCAGCGATTCACCTTTCCCAGTGATTGGCTCTGGACAGACAGAATTGAGGGAGAAATGGAAGTGTTTTCTCAGCTGTTGAGACACCAGGGAATGATGGTAGAACAAGTCCGTGAAAATCTTATAACATTAGTTACTCAGTTCGCTGCATCTCTACAGGAGAAGTTGCAACAGCTATATTCCGATTGGATGCTGCAAAGGCCTGTGCGTGATGATATTGCTCCGGGTCATGCAATGAATATTTTAAGAAAATATGAACAACAACTAGAAAAAATAACATCTGATTATGAATGTGGAGAGAAAGCAAAGGCAGTCCTAGGTGTAGAAGAGTCTACATTCGGGCCGGGAGGGGAATCCTTCTCCCCCTCAGCACTCGCAGAAGAAATCGCCGATATGAAAGGGGTGTGGCAA
>NW_013570661.1:2824-3086 GCF_000499745.2 Eimeria mitis | reverse complement strand
TTCTTACAAAACTCAAAATACGAAAATCCCTCACCGATATGACCATAGGAAATCTATGGGGTAAACCATCAGTCCATGCATCTGTACATCTATGCATGCATACATACATACATCTATACATCTATACTTGCATCTGCAGTCACAGACAATAACTCCATCTGTGTACATGCTTGCATGCATGCATGCGCACTGATTGACGGGTGTATCCCTTTTGTGTAGAGTAGGATGCACAGTGAGACTGGATATTCTTTACTCCTTTGCC
>NW_013570661.1:2629-2724 GCF_000499745.2 Eimeria mitis | reverse complement strand
ACGAAAATCCCTCACCGATATGACCATAGGAAATCTATGGGGTAAACCATCCATCCATGCATCTGTACATCTATGCATGCATACATACATCCATA
>NW_013570661.1:2262-2398 GCF_000499745.2 Eimeria mitis | reverse complement strand
TTGCAGTTGTTGATGAGGATGAGTTGAGTGGCGAGCTTTGGTTCTCTTGTCTGTCTGTTATTCATGCATACAATCCCCTGGTTCTATTAGAACTTCTGTATGTGTGTTTTGTTTTTTTGCATGCATGCATGCATGC
>NW_013570661.1:1350-2162 GCF_000499745.2 Eimeria mitis | reverse complement strand
CAAAGGCAGTCCTAGGTGTAGAAGAGTCTACATTCGGGCCGGGAGGGGAATCCTTCTCCCCCTCAGCACTTGCAGAAGAAATCGCTGATATGAAAGGGGTGTGGCAGGCATTGGGGGGTCTACATACAGAGCTAGCTGGGTTGAGAGAAACTCTATGGGCTGCTGTAGTACCCAAGCAGATCCGTAGTGCATTGGAATCCCTATTAGAAAGAATAAAACAAATACCCGCAAGATTTCGTCAATATGAAGCATTTGAGGAATTAAAACAAAAAATTAATAAATTTCTCTCTCTTAATCTTCTTATCACCGATATGAAAACAGATGCTCTCAAAGAAAGACACTGGAAAGTTATTCTTACAAAACTCAAAATACGAAAATCCCTCACCGATATGACCATAGGAAATCTATGGGGTAAACCATCCATCCATGCATCTGTACATATATGCATGCATACATACATACATCTATACATATATACATGCATCTGCAGTCACAGACAATAACTCCATATGTGTACATGCTTGCATGCGTGCATGCGCACTGATTGACGGGTGTATCCCTTTTGTGTAGAGTGGGATGCACAGTGAGGCTGGATAGTTTTTACTCCTTTGCTTGTTTGTATCTTTGTGACGTTGTGTATGTCATGGCCTGTTGCATGCATTTGTTTTCGTAGCGTTTGCAGTTGTTGATGAGGATGAGTTGAGTGGCGAGCTTTGGTTCTCTTGTCTGTCTGTTATTCATGCATATAATCCCCTGGATCTATTAGAACTTCTGTATGCGTGTTTGTTTCGCATGCATGCATGCATGCATGG